>NW_024423786.1:31068608-31283855 GCF_017311325.1 Ursus maritimus
CAGCAGGAATATTTTTCACATTCCAATGGTTCTAGACACACCTTGTTTTTGATCGGAAGGACATTAAGATGAACTAAACCAATTCTGGTTCAGTTCCTTCTCTGACTTTACTTCAATCCTGTGCAAAGCAGCTGGGCAAGAGATGGGGAGAAAATGAGCAACTGGAGCTAGCTCTTCTCCTGACACCTCGACACTAGCTCAGATGCTCACAAATCTTCCTGGGGAAAAAAAAAAAATCAATGTGTAATATAACAAAAATAAATATTTGGTCTTTGTCCCTGGTTTTTGGCAAAGAGCTTCTAAAACCTTTGGAATCTCTGGAGTGATAAGATTGTCTGTTACATGCTAATGAGATGACTGGTAGTTAGAGGCCCCTAGATAGCTTCAGGATGGGGGATGGTCACCAGAAGACTAAGAATGATTAGAGAGTTAGAGCTTCAGCCACAACCCCTGGCCTTTGGGGATGGGAGAAGGCTGAAGACTGGGTTCAATCACCAATGGCCAAGGATTTAATCAATCATGCCTACATAACAAAACCTTCATTAAAAAAAATCCTAAATGACAGGGTTTGGAGAGCTTCCAAGTTAGTGAACACATCAAGGTGCTGGGAGAGTGGCATACCTGGAGAGAGGGAATGGAAGCTCTATATACTTTCCCCCTAACCTTGCCTTAGGCCTCTCTTCCAAATATTAGGCTGTTGTAAGGTTCTATCCTTTATAATAAACTGGTAATAAAAAGTAAAGAACTTTTCTGAGTTCTGAAAATTCTAATAAATTATCAAACCTGAGGGGGGGTGGTGTTTAAGAACTTCTGAATTTATGGCCAGTTGTTCAGAAACATCAGTGACAACCTGGGACAGTCAACTGGCATCTAAAGTTGGGGAAAAGTCTAATGGGACTGAGCCCTTAATTTGTGAGATCTAATGTTAACTGCAGGTTGATAGCGTCAGCATTGAATTGTAGGACACCCTGCTGGTGTTGGGGGGTTGGAAAATTGGTTGTTGTCAGAAAGCATAACAGAATGCCTCTGATGAGGCTAAAAGGTGCTGTCTCTCCTGCAGACAAGCTAAATGAAGTTTATGGTAGTGTACTGGCAAACGTTATAGATATCTGTATTTCATCTTTGAGGAGATTACTCATCAATTCTTGTTCAATGGATGAAGAAAGACCTGGGCACCCAGGCCATAGAAAGAATGGAGTAAAAGTGAGGGAAACTGAGAAACACTTCTCCTGCAATACCCTACATCAGTTCAGGTAACTTACAGTCTTCCAGGGACAGAACAAAACACAAATACACAAAAAGCATTTGCTGGAGAGATCAAAGCCTACTGTATTTATTCCTCCTGAGGTAGATTGAGTTTCTGTTGGAGATTTCTAGACACTCAGCAGTCTTCTTCAAACCGGTGATTGGTACTTATTATGAGGGGTCACGGAATCAATTCAGTGGGTCACAGCCTATCATTCTGTTTGGTTCTAGGACTGTTTAACTTGGGATTTGTCCCTATGTACAATTAAAATGTTATTAATGGATTTTTTTTTTTTTTTTTTAGTTTTTGGCATACCTAAAGATATTAGTCCACAAAACTGTGTCATAGTGAAACAATCTGGAGAAAAGCGCTCTGAATGGAAGGAGAGGTAGTGTGGTTCTTCCACCCCTTGCTGCCTTTGCTCCATCCCACATTGGCTTGAACGTAGCAGCCTATTCCACCTCAATACTTCCTGGAGGCAGGCGAGAGCTCTATCTCTTGATGAGGGTGCCCTGCAGGGGAGATAATTCCTGTGTCTCTTTATTTCCAATCAAAAGGAAAAGTTACCTTGCAACATCTCTTAGGCTTACCCAATTCATCCTGTGGGTTTGGTTGATACTGGAATATTTTCTACTTTATCATAATCAGGAAGCACTAAGAACCCATCATGAACTGAAAATACTAGAACCTGGAACAATCTAATACAGCTCCTGAAGGCATGTGTATTTAGGGGAAGGGAAAAAAAAGCCTTTTCTTTAACCCATCTTTGGGTCTCTGACTGGCCCTAACAGAAAATGAGACCAACAAGGATAAAAACAAACAAGCTTATTAACTTGTGCACTGCACAAACACATTGGAGTACCCAGTGATGAGTAACCCAAGGCAGTGGTTAGAACACGGCCTTATATAACATCTTAACAAAAGAGCAATACATTTTCAGTGAAAAACAAAGGAAAAGGACTTTGCGCTTCCAGGGGCAGCAAGTTGTAGGAAGGCAACTATTTAGGTAATCAAACGGTAGTGAAGGGCTAGTTTTGTCAAGGTTTATTATGTAGATTCCTCTTGTGCCATCTCTGGGCTGATAAGGATTCTAGAATTCTCTCCAGTGACTAACTTGTCTCCTTCTGGTAGAGAGGGGAGTGGATACATCTGCCTAAATTTATATCCTGCTTTTAGGCAGAGAGCTTTTCTTGTTATCTGCTGCTTCTCACTTGCCTTCAGTGTAAAATAATCCTTATGCCAAAGGCCGTATTTGGGGACGGCATATTCTGCTACCCATAACTGGAATGTCTATGAGGAATGGCCCTGTGAACTATTTTCTTAAATGTTTTTTTTATCACACTGTTCTCAGACCAAAAGCTAGATATTAAAATTAATGGACCAGTTGTCAGAAAGCATTCGGAGTTCTCAGATAGCTTTGAATACAGAAATGGGAGTTGTGGGAGGTGAGAAAACAAACTTCACCGGGGTCAGGATTGAAGTGGTCTTCTTAATCCCATTTTCTTATTCCTGACCCCTGCTTGGACTATGTCATACTTGGTAAAGGAACAAAGGCAGAATAGAAATTGGGGAAATTTTTGGAAAAGTGACTAACATTTATTAAGGACTTATGGGGCAGGTACTGTTAAAAGGACTTTCTAGGTCTTAAACCACCTAATTATGAGGAGTATGAGGAATAATTTTTTATATTTACAAATGAATGCCATTATCTCATTCCAACTTCAATTTTTAGGAACTACGCTAAAACCATTCACACTTCTGATACATCTTCAGAATTCACACAAGTACAGACAAACCAGAATACTAGAATTTGCATTATCAATAAGATGGAATGGTACAGTTTATTTTCCCTATCAGAGATAAAGTTATTCATTATGTAACTTATGCCAAATCTAGAAAATGTGTCAGAGTGTGCACGTGGTATATTTGAATGAAGTTGGAGAAGAGTTTCCCATACTATTAGACAGCAAAAACGGAAATGTTTTCTATCTATACACTCACTTCTCAATTTGGGTTTTAATGTTTTATTTGCATACCATTCTATTAATGAAGTTTTGTATATCAACATTCTTCATTTTCAATTTTAGTAGGGAGTATTTCCTGCCTACAACCATATTTTTAAAAAAAGACAAAAACAAACAAACAAAAAACAAGAAACAATGGCTGGTGGTGGCTCACAAGGAGTACTTGGTAACTGAACGGAAGAATCTATTTTCCAACCTTAAGACAACAGAAAAATAAATTGAGGTATGTACATATAGTACAATGCCATGGAGACATTGAATTGTATTTACATAATCTTGAAAAAGAAAAAAGTGGTATCTCAACATAATAAAGGCCATATATGACACACCAACGGCTATCATCATACTCAATAGTGAAAAGCTGAAAGGTTTTCCTCTAAGATCCTCTAAAAGACAAGGATGCTTACTCTAACCACCTCATATTCGATAGAGTATTGAAAGTCCTAACCATAGCAATTAGACAAGAAAGAGAAATAAAAATCACCCAAATTGTAAAGAAATAAAGTGATCACTATTCAGATGACAGAACTCTAACTATCTATCTATCTATAAAACCCTAAAGACTCCGCCAAAACACTATTAGAATAAAGGCATTCAGTAAAGTCTCAGGATACAAAATATATAGACCTATTGTGTTTCTACACACTAATAAACTATCAGAAAGAGAAAATAAAAAACCCATTTATAATCTCACTGCATCAAAAAGTAAAATACTTAGAAATCTATTTAACCAAGGAGGTGAAAGACCCTTATTCTGAAAACCATAAAACATCAGTGAAACAAATTGAAGCAACACAAATAAATGGAAAGATATGCCATGCTCATGAACTGAAAGAACATTGTTAAAATGTCCATATTACCCAAAGCAATCTACAGATTCAATGTAATCCTTATCAAAATACCAACTGAATTTTCCACAGAACTAGATTAAATAATCCTAAAATTTGTATGGAATAACAAAAAACCCTGAATAGCCAAAGCAGTCTTGGGAAAGAAGCTGGAGGTATCACACTCCTGGATTTCCAACCTCATTATAAAGGTACAGTAATCAAAACAGTAAGGTACTAGCAAAACAAACACATAGATCAATGGAATGGAATAGAGAGCCCAGAAATAAACCCACATGTATATGGTCAGTTAATCAATGACACAGGAGGCAAAACATACGAGGAAAAGAGTTTCTTCAATAAATGGTGTTGGAAAAACTGGACAGCTACATGCAAAATAAAATTGGACCACTTTCTTATATCATACACAAAAATAAATTCAAAATGGAATAAAGATTTAAATGTAAGACCTAAAACCTTAAGAGTCCTAGAAGAAAACCACAGGCAGTAAGCTCTTTGACATCAATCTTAGTAATATCTTTTCGGATTGGTCTCCTTGGGCTAGGTTGACAAAAGCAAAAAAACAACTGGGACCATATCAAATTACAAAGCTTTTGCACAGCAAAGGAAACTGTTAAAAAAAAAAAAAAAAAAAAAAACAACTATTGAATGGGAGAAATTTGCAAATGATATATCCAGTAGGGGGTCAATAGTCAAAATATATAAGGAACTCATAACTCAATATTTTAAAAAATCCAATTTAAAAAGGGACAGAGGTAGCTGGGTAGCTCAGTTGGCTAAGTGTCTCCCTTCAGCGCAGGTCATGATCCAGAGTCCTGGGACCCAGCTCCACATCGGGCTCCCTACTCTGTGGGAGCCTGCTTCTTCCTTTCCCTCTGCCTGCTGTTCTCCTTGCTTGTGCTCTCTGTCAAATAAAATCTTTTTAAAAAAATAATAAAAAAATAAATACAAAGGGCAGAGGACATGAATAGATATTTTTTCCAGAGAAGACATGCCAATGGCCAATAGGCACATGAAAAGATGCTCTACATCATTAATCATTATGGAAATGCAAATCAAAACCACAATGATATCACTTCGTATCTGTTAGAATGGCTACTATCAAAAGGACAAGAAATAACAAGTGTCCCTAATGATGTAAAGGGAATCCTTGTGCACTGTTTTTTTTTGGTTTTCTTTTTTTTTTTTTTTTTTCTTTTTTAACCCTCATGCACTATTGGTGAAAATGAACATTGGTGTAGCTACTTTGGAAAATTGGATGGAGGCTCCTTGAAAAATTAAAAATAGGATTATCATATAATCCACTGATTCTACTTCTGAGCATCCAAAGAAAACAAAACCACTAATTTAAAAAGACCTATTCATCACTGTGCTCATTATTTACAATAGCCAACATATAGAAAGCAACCTAAGTGTCCACTGATAGAGAATAAAAAAGATGTGGTGTAACGAAAAGATGTTCACTATCACTCATCATTCAGGGAAATACAAATCAAAACCATGATGAGATACCACCTCACACCTGTCAAAATGGCTAAAATTATAACACGAGAAACAACAGGTGCTGGAGAGGATGAGGAGAAAGGGGAAACCTCTTGCACTGTTGGTGGGAATGCAAACAGGTACAGACACTCTGGAAAGCAGGATAGAGGTTCCTCAAAAAGTTAAAAATAGAACTACCCTATGATCCAGTAATTGCACTAGTAGGTATTTAGCTAAAGGATACAAAAATACAAATTCAAAGGGATACATGCACCCTGATGTTTACAGCAGCATTATCAACAACAGCCAAAATATGGAAAAAGCCCAAATGTCCATCAACTGATGAATGGATAAAGAAGAGGTGGTATATATCTTTATCCATATATATATCTATAGAACTATAGTTATAGTTATTTAACTATAGTCATATTAGTATATAGTTATATTAGTATATCAGAATATAGTAATATTCCACTATAATCTATGTATAGTTATATAACTATGTCTACATATAGTTATAGAACTATATGTCTACATATAGTTATATAAGGATAGAGGAATATTACTCAGTCATCAAAAAGAATGAAATCTTGCCATTTGCAACAACATAGGTAGAATAGAGTGTATTATGCTAAGCAGAATAAATCAATCAGAGAAAGACAAATACCATATGATTTCACTCATTTATGGAATTTAAGAAACAAAACAGATGAACATATGGGAAGTGGGGAAAGAGAGAGAGAGAGAAACCAAAAGAGACTCTTAACACTGGGTTGATGGAGGGAGGTGGGTGGGGGATGGGCTAGGTGCATGATGGGTATTAAGGATCGCATTTGCTATGATGAGCACTGGGTGTTGTATGCAAGTGATGGATCACTGAGTTCTACTCCTGAAACCAATATCACACTATATGTTAACTAACTAGAATTTAAATAAAAACTTGGAAAAAAAAAAGTATGTGGTGTTTATATGTGTGTGTGTGTATTTATATATATATATATATATATACACATATATATACATATATATACATATATATATTTATATACATATATATTTATATACATATATATAATGGAATATTAGACATAAAAAGGAATGAGATCTTGCCAATTGTGACAACATGGATAAACCTAGAGAGTATTATACTAAGTAAAATAAGTCAGACAGAACAAGACAAATAGCATATTATCTCACTTATGTGGAATCTAAACAGCAGAACAAGTAAAACAGAAACAGACTCATAGATAAAAAGAACAAACTGATGGTTGTCACGGGGGAAGGAATAGAGAGGGGTGGTAGATGAAATAGGTGAAGGGGATAAAGAGGTACAGTCTTCCAGTTACATCTCCACGTGGAGATGTAATGTATAGCATAAGGAATATAGTCAATACTGTAAAAAAAAAATGTATGGTGACAAATGATAGCTGGACTCATGGCAAAAGTTTTATAATGTGTATAAAAATCAAATCACTATTACACTCCTGAAACGTAATACTGTAGGTCAATTACACTTAAAAAAATAGGAAAAAAAGGGAGATTCACCCTTCCTGATTTCAAAACTTACTATAAATAAAACAGTGTGATGCTCACATAATGAGAGCCAGATAGATTAATGGAATAGAGTTAAGAGTGCTGAAACAATCCCATACAGCAATGGTTAATTGATTTCAACAATAGTGCCAAGACCATCCAATGAAAAAAGAAGAGACTCTTCAACAAATGTCACTGGAACAGCTAGACTAACACATGCAAAAGAATGAAGTTGAATCCCTACCTCACACCACATAAAATGGTTAACTCAAAATGCATTAAAGACCTATTTGCAAGAGCTAAATTATAAATCTTCTAAAGGAAAACACAGGGTTAAATCTTGATGACCTAGGATTTTAATATGGATTCTAACAATGACAACAAAAGCACAAGAAAAATGTAAATTGGGCTTTATACAAATCTAAAACTTTTATGTTTCAAAGGATACTACCAAAAAATGAAGAAGACAACCCACAGAATGGGAGAAAATATGTCTTATAAGGGTCTAATATCCATAATATATAAAGAACTCCAAATCTCATGAAGAAATCCAAATACAAAGTGGACAGAGGACTTGAGTTTCTGCCAGGATACATAAATGGCCAAAAAGCACATGAAAATATCATTAGTTATTAGAGAAATACAAATTAAAACCACAATGAGATATCACTTCACACATACTAGGATGGTTACAATAATAATTAAAAAATGTATTGGTAAGGAAGTGGCAAATTGGTAATCTTGTACATTGGTGGGTATGTGAAATGATGCAGCTGCTATGGAAAACAGCTTGATGGTTCCTCAAAAAGTTAAACATAGAATTACCATAAGACCCAGAAATTCCACTTGTAGGCATACACCCAAAATAACTGCAAACAGGTATTTAAACAAAAATGTATTCACTATTGTTCCTGACACTGTTCACAATAACCTAAAGGTGGAAACAACCCAAGTGTCCATGAACGGATAAATGGATAAACATGTATTATATCCATAGCACAGAATGTTTTAGCCATAAAAAGGGATGACTAACACATCCTACAACAGAGACAAACCTTGAAAACACTGTGCAAAGTAACAGAAGCCAGACAGAAAACGTGACATGTTCTAGGCTTCCATTTATATGAAATATCCAGAATAGGTAAATTCAGAGAGACAAAAAGCTTATTGGTGGTTTCCAGGTGCTCAGGAGCAACTGCTTAATAGGTAGTTTCCTTTTGTTTTAGAACTAGAGAGGACAGTCGCATAACAATGTGAATGTACTAAATACCACTGAGTTATATGCTTTAAAATGGTTCATTGTAGGATATGTTGTTTATTGCAATGAAATTATTATGCTTATAGAAATACCCAATAACAAGGTCCTGTTCAGGATGCACTGTTAAGAAAGCTGGACACAGAATAATCTATAGTAGAAGATTTCAATTATATATAGATAGGGCCTCAAACAAAAGATAGGAGGGAAATAGCACAAATGCTAATAATCATCATTTTTGTTTAAGTAAACTCTATGGCCAACATGGGGCTCGAACTCACAACCCTGAGATCAGTAGTCACACGCTCTTCCAACTGAGCCAGCCAGGCATCCCTAATAGTGATCATTCTTAGTTTATCAAATAATGGGTGATCTGTTCTTTATATACTACTGTATTTTCTAAGTTGACATCAACTTCCATTACTCTTAAAATCACTAGTAGCAAAAACAAAACCAAAAAATCTTATTTTTAAAAATTAAATAAAGAGAAACCCTAAAGTGCCTTTCACTCTAGTGTTCCAGCCCTGAAAAGCAAGTTGTGTTGGAGGAGGGGGGGAGGGAGGAGGTGTGCAGAGGAGAAGAAGAAAAAGCAATAACTGAGTTTATCTCTAAGTAAAAGAGAGGAGGGGAGGGACAGGAAGTCGCCCAGAACAAGCGTGAGATCCAAGAAGTGGGGGATTTGCAGAACTTCTAGGAAGATCCCTGCCTGCCACTGCGAACCTAACCACTCTCCTTTACACAACCATCTCCACAGTGAAGCAGATAAGCATTTAGGGGCAAAAACTGGGGAGTGGGAGGATGGTCCTGAGTTATCGGGGAAAACAGAAGGAATCTGGATGCTGTGGCTACACTTGTGCATAGTGGTTGATAAGAGAGCACCATCACAGCAGCTGGCTGCTGAAGTACGTGAGTGCGCATGGCAGAGACATGTCAATATTCTCAGGCTTCACTATGGACCCCCCTGTGTCTAGTGCTGGCTCACGGACTGTGAGTGGAAGTGCCCTGTGACTCTTCTAAACTCAGACATTTGCTGTGGAGAACTTAGAGATCACACTTCAGATAGCATAGCTACTAGAGAGAGCAGGGCCATTTGGCCTTCGTATTATATGAAACTACTGAAATTTTGTCATTATTCTTATAGAAAAATTGGAACCCAGAAGCAGGGTGTGATCATAACAAAACCATAAAATATACCCATTAGTGTATCTGTTGAGCAGCAGGCAGCAAGGAAATGGTTATCAGAGGATAGAAAGATGGTGGTCCATGTTCTTCAGGGCAGCAAATTTAGTGGCTTTGTGTCTGCACTGGCTTAATAGGCAGACCCTGTGCCTACCATATTGAAAACGGATGATTAGCATATGTTAGTTGCCACTGGCTGCATATGGCAAGATGTCACTAGAAAGATGAGCTGGGGATGTCCCAGCCAGCTTACAAAAATAAATATAAGGAAATATATGGTGTCTTAAAATTCAGGGCCTTGCACCCCAGAAGCCCAATTAGACCTTTTAGCTAGATAAAATGACTCAAAGCAAAGACTCAACTAAGGGGTAACAGAATGAGTAAGTCTAGACATCTAATTTATAGGCATGATGACTACAGTTAATATTGTATTCAATATTGGAAATATGCTGAGAGATTTCAGCAGGTGCTGTCACCACAAAAAGAGTATATATGAGAGGATGTGTTAATTAGCTATCATAATAACCATGTATAGGTATATCAAGTCATCCTGTTGTACATCTTAAATATATACAATTTTTACTTAAAATATATCAAACCTTAAACCTATACTAAGCTAATAGGTAGAAAACGTAGCTCATTTTAACTTTTAAGACTTGTGATGAACAGCTTTTTCTCATACTTACTGGCCAGTTGCATTTCTGCTTGCGAATGCTTCCTTGTATACTTTGTCTTGTTTCTATTGAATTATTCATCTTTGTCACCCTGATTTATGAAAGCTATATATTAAAAACCTTAGGCTCTTTCCTGGGGAAAAAAAAGGGAAGAGGCAGGGATGTGACTTTCCTACATTTTGTTCCCCATAGCCTCAAGATAGCAGTCATTAATTTGGGAAGAAAAGAAGGATGAGAAAAACAAAATAGGTTTGAGAATTCTGGCTAAAAAAAAAAAATAGTATAGTTACAGACTCATGGAATATACTGGAAGCAAGTATCAGAAACCTGCTTAGTTCTTAAGGAAAATGTACTGTCAAAAGATACTGGCAGTTGGGACTAAAAAATCTTGGTTTGTTGGAGACTTAAAATGGCTGTCAGACCTGTACCCAGCCCCCACAGACAGGAAGTAGGCTGAGGAACCTGTGCTACTCTTGAGGAGGCAATGTCCCATGTCTACGTCAGTCATGGCCCAAGAAGAAAACAGCAATCCCGCAGAGGGTCTCCGGATGCCAGCGGCACAGGAGAACAGTGAACAAAGGAATTCTTTCACAGAGCCTAAACAAGGAACCCCCCCCTACCTGGGAGGATGGGATGCTTTCCCATGTCTGGTAGATTTCAGATTACTGGGGACCAGTTGTTGCTAGGGGACTCCATTCTTTCCCTTTCCAAAGAGGAAATTAGTACGTGTGCTTGTTGTAATTATCCTGCTTGCCATGGGTACCAATGAGTAGGGGAAGGCTGACAGTTTTTTTAATTCTTAGGTCTCCAAATGAACAGCAGCTACCTCTAGACCTGAGAGACCATGTATAGGGCATTGTTCAGAGATGCCAGACTTCATATTGGAGGCTTACCGGACATCAGTACATCCTTCTGCATTCTCACACCCTTCCCCCAGATGCTAATGTTAAGGCCAGGTGGCCAGTTTGATCAGTGGTTTATGAGAAAATGTATCGTCTCCATCTCTATCTACCCCTGAAGGTCATATATTCCTGATGGCATAGCTATAGGGACCACCTAACTACAGATGACCTTACATGAATAAGAGATAATCTTGGATTGTTTGTCTGCTATTGCAGGTAGCATAAATTAACCAGATCACATAATAGATTTGTCTTATGATAAAGGTTTTAATCAGTGTTAATACAAGACAGGATCTGACTACTGAGAAGTTAACTTCATGGCCCAACGTAATGATGTCAACACAAGAATTGATCACAGGATTCAGCACGAGGCTTGGAGCTCATGTTAGAGATCTGGCCCATTGTCTAACCCACTAGTCATCTTTGGGGAAGTTACCTGGCCTAAGCTTCTACAAATAACTTCTAAAAGGGTAGAATCATGACATTTTCCAAGACTCTCCAGCTGTAAATAAAAACATCTATGGATCTCCTCAATCTGAGTATAAGCTCATATGCATCTTTCCCTATTTATATTCCAAACAAAGTGTGGGAGCTCACATTGGGAGAGACAGAAGCTTCATAAAGAATGATCCCTCCCCATCTTGAAAGATGGTACTTAGCTGCAGTACGGCCACAGTCTGATGGGTCTCAGCCCACTGGGAGAAGGGCCTGAAGTCATTAGCACTAATGACGGTTAAAATGCAGAATATTCTTATTGAATATTAGAGTTATAGATTATGCCTACAAGAGACACCTAATAAGCTTTCTTAAGTGGAGTACGAAAGAATTTCAGCAGCTGTGGGAAACACCCTTGGCAGGGTATCTCTCTTCAATAGCCCTACGGACAGAGATCTTTTGCTGATGGGTCATTACCAGTTGTGGCAACTATGAACTCTAACTATAGCGCTCCACTTGCCTGCCATTTTTTCCCCCTAAATTTCACCATATACAGGGTGCTTTCATTCATCCTATGTTTCTCAGGGAATTTTTTTTATCGTAATTGATATTAGTAGATACCAAAGAACTTCACTGCTCTTAAGTAGCTGTCCTTCAGAATTCTAGTGGTGTTCTAAGAGCTGGAAAGAACCCAGATGGCTCATCAGCTGGCTTCTTCTGAGCGTGCAGCAGACAGCCCCCTTTGTTGCTATTGGCATGTTGACTACAACTGTAGTTACCTGGTGGCAGGATGAAATTACACAGAACAGCAGTTTACTTTCATACCCCCCGCCTGATAGTCCAAGCAGTATGTAGTTTTGATCCCTGTTTAACTTTAATCCTCTCGTTTGACAGAGTGATTTCTCACCCTTTTTAGAAGGTGCCATGCACCCCTCAATTGAGTTTCTTCCCCCTGCTGTTATAGTTTGTTCCTGCCTCAAATATTTAGAGAAATAGTTCCCCCTAAGCAATTAGAACGGCACGTGTGGTGTACACACACAAAAATACTTTTTTCTGTCACACAAAGGAACTGTTTTATTTCCCAGTTTGTTAAATATATTGTGTCCTCACAAAGCAAACTTCCACATAAGTAAATACAAAACGTACAAAATCCAGTTTTGAGGAAATCTAAAGATTGAATTCAGAAGATTGCTGTTGGTCAATTCTAATAGTCTGCTATAAACAAAGTGCCACAATTTCTAATCTACCACTAAGTTATTCTATAAACGATTCTTGAAGATCCATAAAATCCAGCTTAGTAATCCAACAAAGCTCTCGGTCCTTAGGTCTATGACCAGGTCTCAGCCCTGCTACTGGAGATCAATCAGTATATCCTGGGAGGTAGAATACCAGGAGTGGGGTATTGAGTAAAAGATGCAGGAGTGCACGCGCGCGCACACACACACACACACACACCACATTCCTTTATATGGAACATATCCAACTCAAAGCCAAAACACCAACTCATCCAAAAATATTTCCTGATCTAGAATATGCATTCTTACTAGCAACAAAAATGCACAGTCTCACAGCTCATTTCTTTTTTGTCCCTTTCTCTGAAATGGGGATACTTGTTGGAAAGAAAATATTCTCATGAGCAGAATCTCCATGTGCAGGGAGCTGACTGGATAGACAAGTCGATTCATTTTCCTTGTCTCTTTCTGATAGCACCTCCATCTGATGGTGTCTGTGGGAATGCCTATAAAAGAAATTTGTTTTTCTGGAAAAATCAACTTCAACTTGTTTTGATTCTACAGAGAATTCTTCCCCTTTCCCTCATATCCTACCTGCCAATCACATTCACCAATTAAGTAAAATGTATGTAGCATGCCTGGGGAGGGGCTGTGTGCATCAAGGGTGGGGGTAGTAACATATGTTTCTGTAAATCCAATACGATGTAGGGCCCCACATGACTCAGTCCTAGCGCTGGGTCACGGTTGGAGAGGCACAAGTCCACTAGCCAAAGCACCTGCAAAGTTTCAGTCTTACAGCTCTCACAGCACATTAATAGAACCCTAATTTATAACCCAGAGTGATCCTCTTGTCTTAAATTCATAAACTCCACAACTACTCCAGAACCTCTCTAAATCCCTTACTTTCCAGTGTCCACCAGAAATTCTCTTTGATCCCTAAGTCACATGATCCACACGTGTGTAGATCTGTACGTACAGACATACCACTCATATGCATATTGGGCATGTGCACATATGTGTATCTCTATGCATGCACACATGCATATCTCACACACTCACACACACACACACAACTTTAAACCCCCAAGTTGTATCACAAAAGCTTATAAGTTGGATCAGCAAAGAACCTCTTCTTAAAGATTAAGGAAAACTGAGCCAGCACAGGACCAAAAAGAAAAAAAAAGTATCTTTAAAGTGCCAGGAAATGGTAAAAATCAAAGAAAACCTCCTGTGTGCATGTATTTTTGTCCCCACCAAGCTCATCATCCTTCCTGTGGGCTCTCATGTTGCTATTGCTGCACACCTGTCTCTTCTGTCCATGCCTAGATGGTTCGTATCTGATGTTCCACTCCAACACACCTTTCAAAGACACACCATTTATGAGGATATTGAAGTAATCATGTACTTCCATGAGAAGTGCTCCTCCACAGGAGGAAAGTGTAGCGGAGAAAGCCAGTTTACCAAGCAACAAGGAAATATCTCAGAGACTGATTTTGTCATGGTTTTAATTTAGATGAGTGTTTTTATTTTCTAATTAGCTTCTAGATCTTCATGACTGCATCCATAGTTGGATGTTTGTCTTATTCACAGACCCCTCACTGCCCATCAGGAGACCTCCACAGGCATGCTAAGACCCATTTATCCAACATGATCTATTATCCAATGTGAGTTGCCAACAGGCCAGATAAGATGATTATTAGCAGCACCAGACTGAATTCTAGTTAAGGTTTCCTCTATCTTCCCTGTCTTTTCCTAAAGGAGTAGTGTCTAAAGCGATAGCCCTTCATCCCTACTTAGAGCCTGCCACTATTGGGAAGGGCCTCCTAACCCTCGTGGACTGCCCTTCATCCTGAGGCAGCCAAGTCTTAAGACTCTTAAATTTGTGGCTTTAGTCTGAATCTAAAAATAACAATTACTTAGACCAGCATGAGCTCCAAGCATTGATGACTAATGTAAACCCAGCAATGCCACTCTACTGAGCTCACATTAAACCAAGTGCAGGGAGGCAGCTTGCGTTCTCAAATGAAAACATTTGTCAAGCTCACTCATGCAAAAAACAATGGAGGGCAGAGACTTTGGATTTGAGGACAAGTCTAACAGAGGCTATATAGGAAAGACAACGGATGATCAGGGGTGAAGAGAATCCAAGTGAGCAAATTGTGAAGCCAGAACCAAACGGTCTTCATGTGGCCAGGCCAAATTACAGGTTTAGAAACAAAATAACCTGCAGCCAAGGTGCCCTTAGGTTAGCTCAGTTGATTCAGCAGGGATTCGGGGTCCTGCATGAATGCTTACCTGTCAAGCAACCTGATGGAGTAGCAGCCTAGGAATCAGACAAGGCTTTATGTCCCAGCTCTATTCATCACTAGGTGTTTAACAATGGATAAGGGGCTTGCTTCTTCTAAACCTTTGTTTCCTCATCTGTAACGTGCATAAAACACTAGCCAATTATTTAATGAGCTTGTAAGGATCCAATGTGTTAATCTGCCCTGAAGTAGAGGCTCAGTAATGATGGCCACTGTTATTCTGAAGGGCCAGGTACTCTCCAAACAGGTGGCTGGTCCAATCCCAACAGACAGTGTGACCCACAAGGTTTAGCACTGTTTCCCACCTGGAGAGGGAGTAAACTGCAGACTTTCATGGGAGTCAAGCCATGGAGCTTGAATTTTTAAACAAGTTCCATGAGTGCCTTATGCACACAAGGATGAGAACCACTAGTTTAGGTTATGGAGACCACAGCTGGACCATCTTTGGTGCTGAAATTATTTAAGCCATTCTTTTCTGTAGAGGATCCTTATAGAAGATATATAAAGCACACACAAAATTTAAAGATTTTGCAAATTCTTTTGTATTTTGGAAGTTATTCACTTAAAATATCTTAAGTTTTAGTTTAAAAATCTTTAAGTTAAAACTCAGAAATACATTCCCATAGAAATAACTCTTTTCAAAAGGTGGTTAGAGTTCTAAGAACTTTTCCAAAATCCTTGAGGTAGCCAAAAGACAGTACCTTTACTTTGCATTATAATTATGGGCTAAAAGTATTTTTTGAGAGGATATTAAAGAATTAAAAGTGAACATGGCATCAAAGGCAAAACAGTACTAAAGTACTACTAAAGTACCTATCAGTGTATCCAGATTAAGAACTAAAGCCTCCCTGAGGCCTGTAGTTAATTGCTCTAGCCATACAGTTGGCATTTAGTTATAACTGTGAAGGCATAGCACATGGGCACAGGGTCAAACAATGGCAGGTGCTTTCAGGGGCATCTGGAAACTGTTTACCTCTTTGAACAGTGTTCATTCAAGTTGGTGAATTTAAAGACTTCCTTTTAAAAGAAAAATTTTCACTCCCAAGATCTGCTTACTCATTTCGCATATACTTAGATATATATAAAAGCAAAATAGCTCTGATAGAACTATAAAGCAACACACTTAAATTCGAAAAGAACAAAACTGCAAGACTATTAAAATTAACATTAAGTTAATTAACACTAACAAAATTAACATGAAATATGACATATTGTTAAATGAGATTGCTGCTCGCAATATGAGTATATACTGCTCTCTTGTGTTCTTGTGAATTTGCTGAGTTTATGCCAACATTTTGTTTACAAAAATCCCATGGAGTCATTTGCCTTCCCTTGGTCCAAGCACACAGTTTAAAGTCCTTTCCGGTTTTTTCTTTCCTATGGATATTTCTTGCCCACTACGGACTCTGTGGCAAGAGCCCACAAACCTGGAGGTTCCAGAGAAGGCTAGACAGGAGAGACCCCAAGACCTTATCTTCCAAATGCCCTTCTGGATGTGGAAGCCCAGCCCCTGTAAGGGTAGGGTCATGGCCACTGTCCCAAGGACTAAATATTCACACAGTTTATGTAGAGATTGATAGAAGAGAAGGAGTTTTCATGAGTCAGCCTTCCTCCCTATTAGGAAGAAGAAAACTGCTGCCAGAAGAGACAAAGTCCTGGTCAGAGTGCCACACCAGGTTCCAGCATGCCCCGAGATAAGCCAACCAAGCCTACGGAGCAGTATACCTGAGCACTGGAAGATGGAGCTGGTCTGAACTGAGAAATGTAAAATGCATACCAGATTTCAAAGACTTAGTTTGAAAATATCTACATATAAAATTCTCAGTAATACTTTTATATTGATTACATATTGAAATACATTTTATTTAAGCCAATAGAACTAGAGTGTTATCCAAATTGATTTTACTTTTTTTTTTTTTTTTAATGTGGCAACTAGGAAACTTAGTTATAGGTGTGGCCTATACTCTATTTCTACTGGATGGCACTGCTCTAGGCATTATGTGATTCCTCTTGTGAATCCATCATGACATCTGATTGCTTTCATGTCCATATTTCTATCTCAGCCACTTCTCTCCCTCCTCACTGTGGCCACTTTAGTCTAAGCCACCACTACTCACACCTGGACAAATGCAAGAGTCTTCTAATCGGCCCTGAAAGCTTACTACTATACAACTGTCAGTATGATCTTCTGAAACCCTTCATATCATGTCTCTCTTGCTCAGACTCCTTCAGTGGTTCCCAATTGCTGTCATGACAAAAGCCAAACTTGTTGCCATGGCAATAAGATCTGCCATCATCTGCTCCCTGCCTACTTCCCCCACTTGATCTTGTGTCACAATCTTCAAGGATCCAGCCAACGATCCATGGCTTTCATGGGCTCCTTAAAGACAACACCTAAACTGGTTCTACCTCAGGGCCTTTGCACTAGTGGTTCCCTTTGCCTGGAGAGCCCTTCTTCTGTATAGTCACATGCACAGTTCCTTCTTATTAAGATCTTGGTTTAAATGATACCTCCTTAGAGAGATTGTCTTTGACCTCCCAATCAAAATTAGGCAAACTCAGTTACATGCTTGGGATTTTTCTTTGTTGCACATAATCACTTTTTGAAATTATTTCATGTGTTCACTTCTTTATCATCTTTTCCCCTACTCTAGAATGTGAGCTCCATCAGACTAGAGGTCCTGATTATACAGTTTATTAATGTTACTGGTTTACTGGTATTCCTAGGACCTACCATATGGTAGGCTATATATTTGTTCAATGAATTAAAGTTACCTTGGGCAGTATTAAGGCTGTTTCATCCTACACATAGGAGGGTTGGAATAGCACCTTTGAATACAATGAAGATCCCCTGCTTATCCAATCCAAGGCAAGTTGCCTGATAAAGGTCATTCAAACCTTTACTGTATAGACACATCTGTATTTTTCATTGTCACAGCTTAAATGAGACCTGGAGGCAGGGGCTGTCTTTAAATAAGTGAATCATAACTAAGGCTGGGTTTTTTTCCTGTTTTAACCTAACATAGGGCTCTCCCCCAGGATGTCAACAGCAGTCATGGGACAGGATATAACTTATCAATACTTCAGGGACACGCTCCTGACTTTTTCCCAAAACTACACTTAAGTTCCTTCCCTATCTATTCTTAGATAGAGGCACAGTTTACTTTGAACATGGAGTGAAGGGGTGATTAAGAATTTAAGACTTACGGTTTCAAATAAAGCTCTTCCATCTCTTCTATCTGGCAATCAGTGAAACTGTGGACTTAATTGTACTTAAAATTTTTGTGTAATGGGGGTGGGGCAATAATTTAAACATTTTACTATAAATATTAGAACAAACATGGATACAGAATGGAACAAAATGAAAACCTTGCATGAATTTTTTAGCTAAACATTGATTCTTCCAAACAATTTTGTATTTGGCAGGCTATTCTGGCTACTCTCCCAGACCCAGACCCTCTGCAGTAATTTTTACCCTCTTCAGCATTAGGCGACTGGGGCAAAGATTTTTGCATCATTAAGGCAGTGATTCTGCCCAAACAATAGCTGCTGGTATCTCACCAGCGAGCCATACAGTATTCCAATAGGGGGATGCGGTTGAAAAGTCTGACAAATTTAGAGAGTGTAGTGGTTCATTACTAAGAAGGCAAATCAATGTTATTTTCAGAGCAGTAGTAAGAAAAAGGCATTTTTTATTTGCTACTCAAAAACAATTTCTGGTTTCAGGTCACTAAAATACAAAAGTTCTAGATCTACCTCCACCCCACCTGGTTAAAACAAAACAAAGCTAAAACAAACCAACAAAAACAAAAACAAAAACACCCCACGAAGTACAAAATATATATAAGCCAAATAGTAAAATCATCAAACAGCAAATCGAGGCATTAAAATGCAAGTACTATACTTTTAGTCTCTAGTTAAAGAGGCCACATGGAACCTTTGGGGCCTCAGAGCAAATGCATTATAGGAGCTCATGTGCTGTGATGTATGAACAGTCATGGAAAAGGCACTTTGGTTTGGAACTCCAGCACCCATTGCCTACCTGAGGATGATCCAGATGTGCCAAGTCCTGTCTCCTGACATCTATCCTACCCTTTGGATTCTACGGTGTATGCTCCTAACGTGTGCACGCACACATACTTTTCACACCGTCCCTGATACCTGAGAGGTGCAGCACTGGCTACCTGGCAGGAGCGTATTACCTGCCGGGGATTGTGCTAAGAGCCCTACATTCATCTTCTCATGGAGCCCCTCACTGGTCCTGGGCAATCCGTGCTGTTCTTTCTCCCGTTTTAGGATTAAAAACATGGAGCATTAGCAATGCTATTCATTGGTGTGTACATACCTGTGTTTCCTTTTTCCAGAGGAAAAAGAAACAAGGAACAAGAAGGCAAGGACCGCTCTTTTTTCTGTCTCTTAATCCATAACTCTATGTTTGTACACCACATTCAGAAATCCCAAGGATTTCATCCACTTCAATATTAGGGATATTTTCCTGTGGGAAATGTACTCCTTCTGGGCTCAAACGCAGAGGTTTGGAAAAGCAATCCTTTTTGTCCCCACACAAAGGAGAGGGGTTAAGAGTCAATGCTATGGTCAGATTTTGTCTCTTGACAGAAGGCTTTGGGACTTGTCGAGTGCGGTTGGATATAAATAACATCATTTAAGCCAGGATGTGGCTTGGTGACATAGCTAATTCCAACTGCAATTGCTTTGCCAGAATGGCTTTCAATCCTGTTTCACGTGATTTCACAAACCCTTGAACTGTATAGGGTTTCTTCATATCCACAGAGGCAATGAAGGACTTTTGAGAACACTTGCAAAGTCAGTTGGCAGAAGTCAGAAACTGGTAGATATAAACCCTCTAGAGGCCCTTCTCCTGTTCGGCATCTGCTCTGCTCTGGTGGGTAGAGGGAGGCCATCAAGTAGGGTGGCTGCAAGCTCACCAATAAACTGACTTCTCAGTTGCATGTAGGTATCCCTCAATTTTGTTAGGGGATAAAAACAAAAACAAAAGCACCTCAGGTTTCACGGCAGTAGCAAGACATGGGGCTAGAATTTCCTGCCTACAACAGATGCAGAGCCCTATTCATGGATCATATCATCTGACACATAAGCAAACAATGTGCAAATGTTATGTATGTGTTTGTTAAAATCCATGCCAGGAATTTACCTCCTGGGTATGTGAAGTGTGTTTCAGAGAGTGCAGATTTCTGATAGCTTTCCCTCTTCTGTTACCTCCCAACCATTTTTTGAAAATCAGATTCTGTGCATGTCCTAATACAAAGAGATGCCAATATCCCACATTGTATATTCGGAGACAAAGAGAAGCCCAGACATAAGTATTCAGAAATTCATAATCAGCATAACCCCAAACAATATTTTCTAAAGTCGTTTCTTATGAACACTTTATGGTGGTGGATTCCACAGCATATAAAAAGACTAAGTCCCATAGGAATTTATTAGCAGGCTAAGAAGAACCCTATGAATAAATTATACAAACCAGGAGACGTGTCAAAAAGGACAGAACTATCTGCTGAGATATTCAGGCAAAGAGACTTAAATCATGTGTGTTACATATAGATTACCATTTCAGATAGAATCCATTCATTCAACAAATATTTGTTGCTAGGCACCAGGAATAGATGGATGAACACCACAGTTATGGCCCCTGCCTTGTGGAGTTTAGTCTGGTGGGAGAGGGGGTTACAAATGAGGGAACAAACAGACAAATCCAGATGGCACTGTGGTACAGAAGAGTGGTGGGAGGAGATTCAGAGCCCCTCCTTGTACTCTAACATTCAGACTGCTCACTGGTCAGGACTCTCTCATATTTCTGTCCTTGTCAGGACAGAGCAAGGGGTTAGAGTCACCTTTAGAACATCAGTCATTGTACTGAAGAGCCAATAAACAGAATTCCAGCTGATAAGCTAGTAGACACCATGTCAGATGAGCCTAACCAAACACTTTGAACACAACATCTTGAGAGGCAGTGTGAGCGAGTAAAAAGGGAGCTAGCTTGGGCATCAGATCAACCTGGATGTCCTCTGGGCAAGACATCTGATCTCAATGGACCTCAGACTCATCACATGCTAAACAGGAAAAGTAAACCCACCTCTTAGGGTTCTTCTCAGAATAAGCTAATAAGATGTAAAGTATCTACCCACTGCTGGTCATACAGAATAGATACTCAAAGAGAAAGCAGTGATTCTTATTGAGGACATTCAGTCTCTCACTCTTGAAGAGGGACAGCATGAAAGTTACCCACGGGCTTCTGTGGAGCCAGACTCTCTCTGAAAGCCAGGATAGGGAGTCTGCACATCCAAGATGAAAGACCCAGGGCATCCCCCAAACTAACACTTTTTGGACATCCAAATTAGAGGAGGTAGAGTTATTACCACTATCTTTCCCAAGTTACAGGTTAAATTGTTCTGATCAAGAAAAAAAGATTAGTCCTTATGTTTGTGTATTGGTCTTAAATTCTCTCAGGATGGGAAGAAGAGTCTCTAAGACATAGGCTGCACCCAGGACCATCCTTAAATCAGGTTTCTGGTGTTACATACCCAAAACATACTCCATACTGTGAGTATATGTTGACAACCTATATAATCCTGTGTTCCTCGTTCAGTTCTAGAGTGAGCCAAAAAATATTGCATGGGAAGAATCTTAGTGGAACATTCATGAATTTTCTGGGTTGACTTGGGCTCTGCCTATGGCGGCTTGCTTTTTTCTGCACACCTTCAGCTCCTTCTGTAGCTCCTGCTCTGGTTTATTGAGTGTTTCCCTCCAAATTTGTTTGTAATCACAGCCCTGGCACTTGGAACTAGGTACTGATACTTTGTACTAGGAGTCTGAACCCAGGTGGTCTCGAGCAAATCTGAATCTTGCCTTTTCTTAGAGAGCCTATGTGCAGGCTTTACTGTGTAATGGCTCCTCCCCTCCAACTACCACTGTTGACATACACTGAAAACTAATTTGATGCTAGACATTAAGAGCCCTTGTATGTAGTATGTTGACCCCTTACAACAACCCTTTGAGGAAGGTGTATAAGTCATCTCCAAAGAAGGGAGACCTCAAAACATAAGGCAGTCTTATTGGTAAACCAATGGCTATTACACATTCCTTGTGTATGTCTGTGTATAAAATTGTTGATGGGAATACCAAAGTTAATGGCTTCCTTCAAAGGTTTCTTCAGTTTCCTTTAGGCCTTTAGCTCCCTGGGACAAGGATCATATTGCTTTACATATCACTGTAAGTCCCCCACCTAGCACGTGCCTGGAAATTTGTAGGTTCTATCACTGTTTCTTAAGTTAACGAATGGAGACTTACATACAGTACAGGAGAAAAGGCGTGATCATAATATAAGAACATGATCGACTCCAAAGAGAAGGAGCCATTTGGTGTCAGAGGTGGATCCAAGAGGCCAGCACACCAGCATAGGAGTCTCAAGTCAGCCCGGAGCCAACTCTCTGCTCCTCTGCACCCCACGATACACATGGAGGGAAGGACATACAGGGTTTGGCGGAAGTGGAGACAATATTAAGAGAGCCGCTTGGCACTAGAGGAGAGACCAGGTCAGTGAGGCCTTGGTAGAGAAGGCAACATCAGAATGAGGACCAGATTCACTGTGGAGATGGAGGAGGTAGTCTTTCTAAAGAACAAACAGCCTCAATACAGACCAAAGGTGAGGAATCATGGGGCAAGAACAAAGAACAGCAGGATGTTCATTAGTCTGTAGCAAAGGATATATGGAAGCAAAAGGATGAGAAGGGTGAACAAGACTCCAGTCCAGCTTGAATCCCACACAGAGAACATAGGAGTTTATTCCATGTATGTCCAAGGTACGTCCTAGAAGGGGGAACACATGTGTCACTGGTGTGCACCACAATGGGGAGTGGGACACAGTTTATTATTCCATCCCCCTCCCATCTTTGATGAACCCAAGGAGGAAGTCTCAGTTGATACAGATCTAGAATGTCTAGTTTCTGACCACTGTATTAGTCAGGGTCTCCATAGAGAGATAGGACACATCAAGTAGGAGAATCCAAGGTGGGGTTGACAAAGAGACTATTGACAAAGCACAGGTATAGGGCATAAGGGCAGTGCAGTAACCCAGGACTAGTAAAGTCACTTATCACCCATGTTAGGCCTAAGGGACAAGAAGTGGGAGAGTTTGCCATGAGAAGAGAGCCATGTAGAACAAGGCACCTTCAAATAAGCAATAACCAGGGCACCTGGGTGGCTTGGTCAGTTAAGTTTCTGGTTAAGCATCCAACTCTTGGTTTCGGCTTTGGTCATGATCTTGTGGTCGTGAGATGGAGCCGGTGTTGGGCTCTGAGCTCAGCATGGAGTCTGCTTCAGATTCTTTCTCCCTCCCACCCTGTTCTCCCACCTCACATTCACTCTCTTTCTAAAATAAATACAATCTTTATAAAAACAAAAACAAAACACAAGCAGTAACCTTTGGTCAAGAGCACTACTAGGCTGGGGAAATGGGGAACAAAGCCCTGGATCCATACCCTCTCTCCCTCCTATACCCTGCTGGGCCCCCATAGGCTGAGCCCCAGTGGAAGCCAAAAGGCAAAGAAGTCCGTGATTAGTCCATAGGGCTCAGCCTCCTGGGACAGAGGGCAAGGAGAAGGGAAGAAAACGCGTCTGGAGGGACAAATGGAAGATAACTGAATAATCACTCACCTCTGTAAGCAGCCAGAGAGCGCGTGTGCGCATGAGCGAGCAGACCTCAGGCTTACAGCCTCAGGCAGTACTATCTAGCTAGAAGATACTACTTGGTTTTGTTTGCTTTCATTGTATTTATTGTTAGCTTCTATTTATGATAGATGATACTGGTTTCCCATTTACTTAGAGATAAAGTTTCCTCTAAGAATACATTTAAGTGAAAAAAAAAATGAGTCCATTTAAAGATAAATACGAAGTAAACAACAGCTCACAGATGGAAGGGGAACAGCAGAGATAATGGAGGTGCGTAAAAGACTGGTGTTTGGGAAAACGCCTCCCAGAAAGCAAGAGGATATTGACAATTTCAGAGCTGGAGAGAGATAGGATCAAGGCGCTACTTGGGGAAGCTTCCTATGGCTGCAGCCACACAACAGACAGCGAGGAGACCCTTAGGGAAGGCCTCTGGGGGCTGCAGGGTTAGGGCTGGGAAGAAAGGGTAGAATCCCCATCTGTTCACTGGTGGCATGGAAGGCATTCAGGATACAAGGCAAAAGCTAGTAGCTGCTCCCTGAGTTGCCTTTAAAAAATCTATTACCAGGAGTATTAGAACTGAGGTAGGAAAATAACGCGACAACTACAAAAGCTTGCTAACCGAGCTTTTCCACGGTTCATCTCCTATGAGGCCATCCCCTATCAAAGAAAACCACGAACGCTCATCTAACGTGTGCCTACGCCTCGTGTTTCTCCACAACAGCTGGGTTTGTTTTTCAGATTTGCAGCCAAAAAATTGGGAAGGTCAACCAGGCTTGGCATCTAGCACCAGGAGGGCAATTTTCATGCCTTGGATCAGCATTAGAGAGGAGGTCACTTTATAGCACATAGATACTATGAATGTTTATTTAGAGCTTTGAACTAAGCCCGGCGATCTATTTCCTGAAGACTATTTAGTTAGAAAAAGGAAGTCAAATAGGCATCATCATCCAAGTGTCACATAAAAATAATTTGAAACTAGAGGTGAGGAATAGGAACGGCTCAGCAAGGTGGAAACAAAGCTTTGGTCTGGTAAGGATTTTGAGACTAGCTGCTCACACTATCCTGGATTAACACACACACACACACACACACACACACACACACACACACTGAATTTCTAAACCATGCTTCACTTGTATGAAAATTACTTTCAATTAAATTTTCAATTTCTGGTACCCTGAGAGCATTTAACCATTATGTTTTCACATGAACCAGTGATTCATGGGCACTGAGAAGAGGAAGAGACCTATCAGATTATCAAGTCTGTCCCAAAAGATATTCAGGGGAGTGTTTCCTGTAGTTCACTTTCTGTTACTTTGTTCAGTTCTGATTTTAAACGACTCCAGCAATGGGACTCTTCATCAAAGAGGCCCGTGGGAGCCCTTTCTCTGCCTAAGGCTCTTCATTTTAGAAAAAAATATTCTGATATTAAGTCTTGTTATACCACTTGACTCTCCCAGCGGAGCCCCACTTCTCTGCCATGATGTCCTTTAGCCCCTCCAGATGCCAGTAGCTTTCCTCATCTCTTCATTTTTCCTTCCCCTTCATCATTTCTTCTTCATTTTTTTTTAATCTAAAGATTTCTGTGCTTTTGTCTGCTTCTCTCGTCCCTATCATTATAGTAACTGAAGGCTTTGACAAAGCAATCATTTCAACAGAAGTCCTCAAAGGCGGGCCATTCACCTTTATGGCCTTCAACTCCAGGCCAGAAACTTTCTAGAATCCCAAGCATTTCACACCTGTGTTAACTCACTGGGTAACCAGATACTGACCTGGGGGCCCAGAATCTGTCACAGAACCTAAACATGACCAAAGGTATATGGTCCATGGGGTAGAGGTCTCTATCACTCCAGGATGATGAGGATAACGAAAAATATTTTTGCACATTTAGCAGCATTAGAAAGAACACAAAATCTAGAGTCATCCAATTTCTGCAGTTAACCAACGCTGAGCCTCCGGATATCAATTTCCACATTTGCCATACGAAGGGTCATTAGATTACAAGCCATCTAAGGACAATTTATGCACTCGATCATTAGAGCACAATTCTAATGTGAAGAAGTAATAGCAATGTCCCCCACCTAGCACTGCCAGATTTAGCAAATAAAAAAATACCTAAGATGCCCAGTTAAATTTGAATTTCAGATAAGTGAATAAATTTTAATATGAGTAGGACTCCTACAATATTTAGGACATATTTATACCAAAAAAAAAAAAAAAAGGTTATTCATCGTTTATCTGAGATTCAAATGTAGCTGAATGTCCTATATTTTCTCTGGCAATCCTACCCTCACCTCCACCTCCACAGGTTATCATCTTGGTTGATAGCTGGCGTGTAGGTGGTGGAGTAGAAGATTCTGGTCCTCATTACCTCTCACCCCAGTGCCCTGATAGAGCTTCCAAGGCTTATTTGAAGTTCCAATCTCTTATTTCCAACTATGTGCACCCTTACTTGCTCTCAAGTTTCCTGAACAATCCAAATATAACTGAGCACAAACACTTTAAGAAGTGTGAAGGGCTGAATACATACATTATTAGTATTAAGCACAAAAGTCCTCATTAAAATGTGAGGAGAGGACCAAGGTGGTGGTAAGTCTGCAGCTCGTGTGCCCCGCACAGTTAAAAAACCAGCTTTCTTGTCAGGATCCCTGCATTCCCCACGATGGTGTGGCCACATCTCAACTCTAACAATATTAAAACAATGCATTTACTTATTGAAAATTTCCCATGTGTCAGGCACTGTGTTAGGAACCTTGCTTGCACTATTTTATTGAATCCTCAAAATAATCCTGTAAAAAGGAAACCATGCTGCTTTCATTTTACAGATGGAAAGACAGGTCAGAGAGGCAAAGTGATGCATCCAAGTTCACACAGCTCGTCTATGTGAATAGATGGGTCAAAGGATTTTCACGGATCATAACAAACTCATTTTAATACTGAATATCTGAAAGCCAACGGCCAAATATACCGGGAAACTTCTAAGAGAGAAGCAAGCCAAGGGACTTGCCCTATCAGACAATAAGGCTTATTGTAAAGCTATTAAAATGAACGTGCGGTATTTGAAAAGAGGTAAACAAATAGACAAATGGAAGAGAAAAGCGGGTCCCAAACCTGACTGGTTCCCTGACAGGAAGTTGGCAGGCTGGCTCACAGAGCAGTGGGACGAAGAGGCCCCCCCAGGAAAGGCCTATGGTTGACTACATGGAAAAGTGAAATGGAAACTGCTAAAAAAAAAAAAAAAAAAAAAAAAAAAAAAAAAAAAAAAAAAACAACCACGAAAATTGATTCCATACACATGAAGACATTACATGTGAAGGACAAAACTTTAAAACTTCTGGACAAAAATTTTTTTTAATTGCCTTAGTCTAGAGAAGGATTTCTTAAACAAAATGCAAAAAAGCAGTAAGATGAAGGGGATTAAGAGCACACTTACGATGAACACAGAGCAACGTATAGAATTGTTGAATCACTGTATCATACCCCTAAAACTAATGCAACACCGTATGTTAACTATACCGGAATTTTTAAAAAAGCAGCAAGACTGATCAAATGTGACCATGTTAAAGTGAAAAACTTCTTTTCATAAAAAAGAAACCACGAAAAAGTGAAAACATAGCTACAGGTTGGAAGAAAACAGAACTGACAAGGGACCAGCATTTAGACATGAATTGCTCTCAATAGCCCTGAGACATGTGGTTCCTGAGCAACTGAAATGTGGCTGGCATGAATTGATATTTACCGTAAGTATAAAATGCCCTGCAAATTTCAAAGGGTTCATTAGTAATTTTGTTTTTTATTTTAGATATTTTTGGAGAATTATAAATCAAGTTAAATAAAATTATAACCAATTCTAGTTTCTATTTTTAATCGACTATTAGGAAATTTCAAATTACAAAAGTGACTTACATTACATTTCTATCAGGCAGCACTGATCTAGAATATATAAAGAGCTCCTATGACATAACTTAAAAAAAGAACAAAACTCAACAGAAATATGAAAGAGCTCATGAAGAGGTTTCTTTTCCACAGAAGAAACAAATAGCCAACATAAGCTGCTCAGCCTTACAAATAATCCAAACCAATTACAAACTAAAACTGCAATAGAATATCCTTAACACCATCAGATTATCAAAACGTAAGGACGGACAACATCTAAGGTCGGCAGGGGTAGGAGCAGCACAACGCTCACTCACAGTGGGTGAAATATTAGTCGGTACGAACACCGTAGAATACAGTTGGCATGAGGCACTGAAGGTGAACACGTACACCCCGGCGATCGCTTAGACACCTGCCTGCCTTAGACATTCTTGCAAGTGTCATGTGCAGACAGTCACAGCCACGTTGATAGCACGCACTGGGAATGGCCCAGGCTTCATCAACTTTAGAGTGGTTAAGCCAGTTGTGATTTATACTGTGAAGGCTATATGGAAAGTTAAAGACTGTACTGAAGCTACATACAGCTAAACGATTATAGAGACATGTAGAGAGGAAGCAATGGCACCAAATTCAGAGGGTGCCCTCTGCGTGAGGGAGGGAGGCGACATGACTGGGGAGGGGGCCACGGGGAACACAAAGTGGCAACTGTGTTTTCTGAAACTGGGTGGCGAGTCCAGGAGTGCTTAGTGTCCTCTAACTTTAAGTATACACTGTAAATGCTGATTGTCAAGTATGCTATTTCACCATTTCAAGGATTTTTAAGAATGAAATAGAAAAAGGTGACTGTGTGTACACGTGATTTTACATTCATCCAAAAGCACTGTCCTTCTTTTACTGTTTAGTATCATCTCTCAAGTGGGACAACATTCTGTTGGTCTTTTCTCTACCACTAGGCTCCTCTTTCTCATAGCCCGTCCTAGGTCAACTCCAGATGACATACTTTGTATACGATATAAGTAACATCCTTGAGAACACGAGAGGAGAACTACTGTCCTTGTGTTCTGACTCTTCTCAGTCACTTTCTCAGAATAGACCAAAAGCGGGGGAGGGCCTGCACTTGGTGGCCATGGAGGCTCAGAGCCCGTGGCCCACGTGTGACATTGAGGAGCCAGTGTTTCTGCTCTTGTCAGGTCTCCCCTCCATCCGTCCGTCCGTCAGTCCATCCGTCCGACTGTCCAATACTGCTTTGATTCCCTCATTTGAGTTTCTGTCACAGTTAACGCAAGGTAATTGGAGACTTTCCTAAGATAGGACTTGTAACCTTTTGTCAATATTCTTGGAGATGGAGAGGAAAATAAGAGTCAGACTTATTAAGACACGTTCAGAGTAGCCAGGTTTTACAAACAATTCTGTGGATCTCAACCTTACTGAGGCAAGGGTGTCAAACAGCAGATGCAGTCAACCTGAAAACTGGACTTCCATCTTGGTCCTAAACACAGTTGTAAGATTTTCCTGAGAGGTCAAACCACCCAAGTAGATATTTTCCCCCCACTTAATTTATCCCTTCCCCTTAGAAATGCCAAATTGATTCCCAATGGAAATGTCTAGACTATCAGGTATAGCTCATCTTCCTAGCATTAGGGGGGGAAAAAAAAAACCCAAACCCTTATTAGTTGTATGTGTTTAAATTCTGGCACCTGTAGCATCCTTAAGCCATCTTCACCTTGAAAACATCGTCCCTTCCACCTGAGGGCAACTGAGGCCTTCCCTGAGCCAAAGTACCCTGAGCAGGAAGAGTTTGTGGGCCTGCTCATCTCCTCCCTCCTAGGCAGCCTCGTCTGTGTTTCCAGGACCCTGAGCGCCGTCTCCTCTAGGTGAGCCCCAATTCCAGAACATGACGAATCAATGCACAAGCTGTTATTCTCACCGTGGAGCAGAACAATTACTAAAATCTATTTGCCAGTAAATGTGCCTTGTCTTGTAAATCATTGGGCCGTTAACCTTAACAACGGCACTGTGCCGTCTCTATCCAATTCAATTAAAGTACAGACCAAGGTAATACTTAAGAATACATTTCAGGCAGAGGAATATACTATTACAGTATTATATCCTCATAAATTAAACAATGCATTTATTTCCCTTCTTGGAAAAAGAACACTGCATGATAAGCACAGGGTGAAGAAACAAAGGCAATGATTCTAAAGATAGTTCAAAAGGACCGCAGAGGGGAAGAATCTAAAAGCACAAAGTAAGTCACCTGTGGCCACCGCTCCCTCTGGCATTGCGGCAGAATTTCTGGGCTAGGTGGTAGAGCAGACGGTGCACTCAGACAGCGAGTGGCTTATGGGGGACCGTGGGAGATATAAGTACTTGCATTGTACCCAAGGGCAAAACCAGTTCACTGCCTGGTCCTAGTCTGGCACGACTGTACCTGAAAAATTCGATGCCAACCACAAGTGGGAAGCTCGGGGTCCGGATGCTGATGCTCTATAGTCAGGGAGGGATCCTGCTCTTTCACAAACATTTTGAGAATAAACCAAGGAAAACTCTCCGTGCAGCACCCTCTCCCAGTTTTCTTCCTGCTTCCCATTTCAGGGGTCAGGTAGCAGGGAAATATTGTAACAGCGAGGTCTCAAGACTTAAGGTGTCTGTCGCAAGATTAGGTAATACAGACACAAATATTCATCTTCAGAAGGTGTTCAGAATGAAGCTTCCTTTCCACCTTCATTCCCCCTTAACTCCTCCAACCTGGACCCCTTGCTAGCTACAACCAGCATAGTTTAGTTCGTAACGTAGATTCATTTTCTACTGCTGCCCTAACAAGTGGCCACAGACTTAGTTGCTAAAAAACAAGGCAGGTTTATTAGCTTGCAGTTCTACAGGTCGGAAGCAATGCCGGTCTCAGCCAAAATCAAGGTGTCACCAAGGCTTTCTGTGCTCCTTTCTGGAGGCTCCGGGGAATAATCTGTTTCCTTCCTCCTTCAGGTTGTTTGCCGAGTTTAGCTCCCTGTACTTTGAGAACCAAAGTCCTGGTTTCCTCCTGGGCTGGCACCTAAGGCTGTTTCCAGTTGTTCCTGCATTTCCTTAGCTTGTGGTTGCTTCCTACTTCATGAAGCTGGCAACAGTGGGTTTCAAATCCTTCCCACCTCCCCTTGCTTTGTGGCATCTCAAAATTTAGCCAGGAAAGGTTTCCTGCTGTTCAGGTTTATGTGATTAGATTAATGGGTGATCTATCTACCCAGATAATCCAGGGTAATCCCTCCACCCCCAGATCTGTAACCTGAATCTACAAAATCCCTTTTGCGTGTAAGGAAACATATCCCTAGCTCCTGAGGACGTAGACCTCTTGGGGTTGGGGTGGGGGAAGCGCATTATTCAGTCTGCCACACAAAGCGTTGCGCATACCAGAGGCCAATGCCGAGAATGCAAGAGGAGATGAAAGCAGACCATCTTCTCCCTTTCCTTCCCCACCTCCTTCTCAACACCCCCCTTCTGGGCTTTGAAAGCAAAGCCGTGGCTACTTACCACTTTACCTTCTTAAAAGGACAGCGTAGTTGCAGGACTCTGCCTCTCGCCAGCCAGGAAGACCCACTTGCATCTACCTGGCTTTCTCTGGGTGAAACGTCCTTTTATCATCTATCCAGTAGTTCTCAAGCATTTGTTTATACAAGAACCAGCTGGGGGTCCACGTTCCAATTCCAAATCTGGTTCTCCTGTTCTGCTGTTGGAAATTGAGTTCACCTGGCCTTCAATGATCTGGGAGCAGAGGGACTGGGGAAGCTCTGCCGGCCACCCCCCACCCAGCAGGCTGGAGCATCTGACGTGCAAGTGCTCTGTCGGTCTCCAGCCCTAGCAGGTGGATCTTGGTCCAGGTGCTGTGTAAACACCCCAGGAGACTCAGTGCTTCACTGTAGCCACACCTGCTTTTCTAGCTCCACCAAGTCCCTGAGAATAGCCTTAAGGCAGAGCACTCACTCAAGATGCTTTGATATCATGCTGTGGAGGAAACCCCTTACCTTTGGAGTCACAGAAGGTTGTGTGGTCTTGGGAAATTTCCCGGTCTAGGCCCTGCTTTCTTCGTCTATCAGATGGGGCAACTATGGTAATCACCCCAGAAGGCAGCTGCGAGGACTCTGGGAGACGCCGCCTGTTGAGCACAGAGCAGTGTTAAGCACTCAGGAGAGCGCTTTGTTTTGTTTTGTTATTCCCAATATTGTTGTTATTCAGTGTTGCCCCAACCTGCTCTGTGACCTAGGCAAGTGGCTTGGCCCCTCTAATACTGGTTTCCCCCTCCCAGTGAAAAGGAGACTTTACCCAGGTCAGGAGGTAAAACAGGCAATTTACCAAGGCACTTTTTTGCTTTAGTGGTTTTTGCTTCATTGCCAAAACGTGGGAAAACACAGCAAGAGAGATTATGGAATTGGGGAAATTAGAAATGTGCTATGTATAAGGTGTTGGGTTTTTTTAGACCAAGGTCAGCAAACTTTTTCTATAAAGGGCCAGATAGTAAATACTGTTGTTTTGCACATCTTTGTCACACCCTCTCCCGTGTGCAGAGAGCACAGATGACACACACTGAATGCATGCAGCTGTGTTCCCATAAAACTTTATTTATAAAAGCAGGTGGCAGTCTGGATTGGCTTATGGGCCACAGTTTGTTGACCCTCATTTTAGACCAATGTCTGAAAAGTTCAAGTTTAGTTCTACTGATAGATCCGTTATTCTGCCCCTTATTTTATTGTCTTTTACTAGATACTTGTGAATTTATTGTTCTTTAAAGCATATTTCAATAAATGTTTATATTCATGGGCATGATTGGAAAATTGGAATTGAAATTCATGTAAATGCTTGGAACACATTCTGAAACCCACAAAAGAAGGCAACACTAAAGAACTGGGTGTTCGTTAAATAATGATTTTCTCTGGAATGTTTTGAAAGCTATAAAGCTGTGTGATTTTCGATAAGTTACTTAACTTTTCTGACCTTCAGTTACCTCCTCAGTTCAGTTTAAGGCTCTAGTGGTGTCTATTTCATGAGGATTTTTAAAAGTAAATAAGGTAAGCAGAGTAAGTACTATGAAGCTCTTAGCCCGGTGCCTGGGGCATGGAAAACATGCAGATCATCCCCATCCTCCTCACCTGTCACTATTAGAGACCCTCCCATAAAGAGAGTTTCTTACTTATAATACAGAAGTAATAACGAGTTAGCAGCTATTCAGAGAACCCTGTCCGAGGAAACTACCCAGGTTTATTCTGAATAGGAGAGTAAACCTGGGGGCTTTATCATTCTGTAAACTTGTTCCAAGATAAAAAGTGATTTGGGACTCCTGGGTGGCTCAGTCGGTTAAGCATCTGCCTTTGGCTCAGGTCATGATCCCGGGGTCCTAGGATAGAGTCCCGCATTGGGCTCCTTGTTCTGCGGGGAGCCTGCTTCTCCCTCTGCCTGCCACTCCCCCTGTTTGTGCTCTCTCTCTAATAAAATCTTAAAAAAAATTAAAGTGGTTCAGCAAGCCCATCTCATGGCTTACAAATCGGAGGCTAATGGGTCTACCAGTTGGGTTAGGTTTAATTAACATATCAGCTATTTTTTTTTTAATTTGAATATATTTGAGCCACAATCTCTCAGGTAACCACAGTTCACTGCTGTCTGAATAGCAAGTAGCCACACGCTGTTATGTTACCATTCTGGACCTGAAGGCATTTGAGTCTCTGACCTCTGGTCTAAATTTTTGATGCTAGGTTTTACTGTTACAACCCCAGCTTCTCATGTCATGATCTCATTGCCATCAATATATCTGGAGGTAGAGTCCTTATCTTTCCAAAAACATATGGCCAGTTCCCAGAACTAATGTCATCCAAGGTTGCCAACAGATGATGTAATGAGACAGGTTAACTGCAAAATGAGATGTTTGCTTCCTTCTCTTGCTTGCACCTGCCAGACCCCACATAGAAAAGCTGTTTGAGACTCTGTTTTCACACACACACACACACACACAGAGGAAATTTTTCTTTAGAGTATTTGCTCACTTTGAGAACATTCATTATTATATTCATTATTATACATTATTAACATTCATTATTGAGGACTCAGGAGTCTTTGAGGACCTAGTCATGGGGGATTATCAGAGGAAACAGTCTTCTACTGTGGAGTAAACTGACTTGGGGAACGGCTCAGAGGGGGCATAAGGCTTTCTCTTCCATAATCAGGGTCAAAGAGGCACATAGCAGAGATCAGGATGGCTGGGGTCCTGGATGGACACCCCTACTGTGTGGTTTTCTGTGCATTGCTCCTAAAACGGCAGTAAGGATGAGCCAATGGTGCAGCCATTCTGAGCCCACCATCACAGCAAGCAGGATGAGACTGTGGCCGATACTACAGGATCTTCTCATAGCCTTACTGGGGCCTGGACTTACAGCTGGGGAGCACCTAATGGGCACTTGTGTCCTGGAAGCTACAGAACAGGCATTTAATGAATTCATTCCACTCAAATTGCAGAGTCAAGAGAGTAGTAACACTGGTAATGCTCTTACTATGAGCAAGGAGTCTTAAGCAGTATTTTTAAAATATAAATCAGGTCACATCTGATTGCCTGCTCTGAAACCTCCAATGTTTTCCTGTTGGCCTGGAGCAAAGCTCTACTCTCCATGAGGCCTGCAAGACCCTGCCCATCTGGCTGGCCTTCTCTGCCCTCCTCTCTAGTCTCTCCTTTTCTAATGTTTATAACAGCCTTATTGAGCTGTAAGCCATATATTATCCCATTTATCCATTTAAAGTATACAGTTCACTGGTTTCTAATATGTTCACAGAGTTATGCAACCATCACCACAATCAATTTTAGAACCTTTCCATCATGCTAAAAACTAACCCCATTCTTATTAGCAGTCACTCGGCCTTTCTCCTGCCCTCATAGCCTCACAACATCAAATCTACTTTCGGTCTCTGCAGATTTGCCTACTGTGCATAATTCATGTAAATGGACAGTGTGTTGTCTTCTGTGACTGGTTTCTTTCATTTGGCATATGGTTTTCAAGGTTCATCAATGTTGCAGTGTGTATCAATACTCCATTCCTTTTTATGGCTGAATAATATTCCATTGTAGGGATACACCATGTTTTGTTTATCTGTTCATCCCTTGATGGCATTGGGTTGTTGTACTTCTTGGTATTATGAATTATGCTGCTGTGAACATTTGTGGATAAGCTTTTGTGTGACTATTCTCTTGGGTATGTATCTAGGAGTGGCACTGCTGGGTCATATGGTAATTCAGTGCTTAACTTTTTCAATTCGTGGAAATCTTCAGCTATTATTTCTTCATACACTCTTCCTTTCCCTCTAGGACTTCCAAAATGTAAATATATAAATAACTTGGATTTCATCAAAATTAAAAGTTTTGTGCTCAAAGGATGCCATCAAGAAAGTAATAAGGACTGTTTCCCAAGGTGGGTGTGACATTTTACATTCCCAGCAGTGGTATGAGGGTTCTGGTTTCTCCACATTAGTTACTACCTGCCCTTTTGGTTAAAGCTACATTGGAGCACCCTTTTTAGGACTGCCTCTCTCTCTCATGGACAAAATCTCTGAGTCTCTTCCCCAGAGCTAGGGTCAGACACAGTGGTCTGCTTCTCTCAGAGTGACACCCCGGCTTTATGAGCGGGTGCTGGACTGGGACAGCAGTCTCTGACCTCCTTGGCCTGTCTCACCTAGTGTGGACAGTGTGCCTCTCCCAGTCCCACTGTGAGCAAGCTGGGTGGAGGTAATCGGGCCCCAGTATTATCAGCCTGCTGCACCTGGAGTAATGCCTCTACCTTATGAGTAGGGGCTGAGTGGAGGAAGGGAGCCCTAACATTTTGGTAATGCTCATCTGTAATTTGGCCTCTGTAGCATGGAGTTGGGGGGGAGGGCCAGGAGAAAATGGGTTCTGACTCAAGGGCCACAGATTCTCACTGTTCTTACCAAGATTTAACAAATATTCTTGAATAAATATTTTTTTCATTTGTTATGTGCCCTTAGGACAATTTTCAGAGAGTTTAAATGGTTGGATTTTGTTTTTTAAAATAATTTTCTCCACTTATGGTTGTTTTGCTAGGGAGAGGCTCTGTGGGGCTCCTCACGTCACTATTCTGGAAGTTGTCTCCCCCTCCCCACCCTCAACTGGGGCACCTCTTCTCCTTCTCCTCTCTGCTCCTGGCTGAGGGATATCGATGCCAGGCTTATGACTGCTGCAGGACTTGTTTCCTTAGCCCTGAAATTTCCCCCTTGAAGTAGACATTGTTAGATCCCTACCCAAGTGTTGTTTCCCCCTGATCCCTGCAGACAGAGTCCCTTCCCCTCATGACTCAGAGAAAATCCTCATTATTCTAGAGTAGGAATCAGAAAACCAGAGCCGATGGGCCAAATTTGGCATACTGCCTGTTTTTGTACAGCCTACAAGCTAAGAATGGTTTTTACATTTAAATAATTGAAAAGAAAAACAAAAAACAAAGAATACTTTCTTACACATGAAAATTACATGAACTGCAAATCTCAGTGGCCATAAGTAAAGTTTTATTGGAACACAGCTGCATCCATTCATTTATTTTTTGTCTGTGGCTGCTTTCACACAACAGCAAAATTGGGTAGTGACACATAACACGGCAACAACTTGAAAGCATTTTGAGGTCACGTGTATCAGCTGTGTGTGTGAAGACATTTGCACAGATGAAATATGTAAAATCCCATCAGAGATTAGCATTAACAGAGGAGCACTTGCAATCTTTTTTGCTCCTCAATTAAGCAAAATGTTATCCTCTCAAAAAAGCCTATTCTTCTCATTAGTAGACCTGAATCTAAAAAATTGTATTTAATTATTATTCTATTTTGAATTTCATCAATCCATAAAAATTTTGTGGAAATTTATTTTCTCTCTTGTTATAGAACTACCTACACAATACCCTCAGTTTTGCCTCCTAACTCACAAGTCAAAAGCATTTCATATGGCTTTACAGGAAAAGTATACCAACGAAGGCGATTCTATCCCCTCGCTGGTGAGTGGTTTGAAAGGTGAGCATTTGGCCGGGTTCTGATCATGGAGATGTGAGAGGAAGCACACTGGATGTACTTCTGGGAATGCTGTCTTCCTCTGGGTGCCTCTGATGTGGTGCTGAGAACAGTGGCAGCCATGAGGGGAGCCATGCTGAGGACCCAGAGGACGTCCTGAGGAAGGAAGAAGCTAGGCCTTGGGCTGTGGGTAAGCCAACCCCTTCCTATCTCGGGATTTCTTGTGATACGAGACAGTAAATGTTCTTCTTATTTGAACTATTCAAATCAGAGCTGTCTTCTCTTTGTCATCTATAGCATTCTTTTTTTAAAAAAAAAGGTTTATGTATTTATTTGAGAGAGAGAGAGGGGAGAGGCAGAGGGAGAGAGAGACAGAGAGAGAACCTCAAGCAGACTCCGCATCGAGCTGAATGTGGGGATTCATCCCACTACCCTGACATCATGACTTGAGCCAAAACCAAGAGTCAGACACTTAACCGACTGAGCCACCCAGGCACCCCTATTGTCCAAAGCATTCTAATTGATATACCTGAGAGCATTCATCATCAAGGCGTCAGGACAAATGTCCCCTCCTCAGAAAGGCCTTTGCAAGCCACCCTAAGGAAATAGGTTGTGATGTCCCCCTCTCCCTGTTAGTCCCTCTTACTAACATGTGTCACTATCTGTAACTATCTCACTGGACAGTCTCCCTTCTCTCAAGTGTAATTTCCCTGAGATCAAGGCCACTGTGTCATTCAGCTCTGCTGCCCCAGGGCTTAGAACAGAGTCTGACACCAAATGAATGTTCAGTAATTATCTGTGGAATGCATTTAAAAATATACTAATAATATTTTAATTGATATTTCATAGCATTACTAATACTTACAAATATTGCTAAGAAATATTAATACTTACAAATATTGCTAAGAAATATTAATATTTACTACTAATAAGTACTAGTAGTAGTACTTAAGCAAATATTTTCCTGTTTAGCACGTGCCATACTCAGCAGTAGAGCTTATCACATGTCCCTCAATTAATCTTTGTAACAATGTTAGGAGGCACAAATGACTATCCCCACCTTACACAAGATTGCCTGCTCCCATTTTCTTCATTACCATCTATACCGCAAGTACAAGCAAGGGACAATAAAATAATAACAATACATTTTTTTAAAAAAACAAAATTAAGTTGGGCTCATCGCTATGCCTCTGGGAAGGTTTCTGGTGGGAAACTGCATGGGACCGTGGTGATTTCTCCCCAGACCTCATCCTCACCCTGCTGCAGGAGGAGATTCCAGCCCCAGAGGGAAGCACGCTCACCAGGGGGATGTTTCAGACCCAGTTACCAGGGCAAGTAATGATGATGATTGTATCTGACTCAAGGCCTGCCCTTTCCTCCTCCAGGAGGCTCTGCGGTGACACATGATAATTGCCCAGTTCCTCCTGGGGTCCTGGAGTTATGCAGACAGGCTGCAGCAAATCTCTTGTTATCTTTTGATAAGTGCGCTAAGAGCAGGCCAATTACCATCCTCCCCACCCCCCACCCCGTGTCTGCTTCTGGAATGCTGGTTAACTCCACTTTTTTACCCCCCAAACGTTACACCTTGGTTTCTGGATAATCTCTGCCTAAAATCTAATACTTATCTATGACACTATCTCCCCTGTTAAATCCCTGAGGGGTGACCCAGAAAGCACATGTATGTGAGAATTAATGTACATCACCCTAGGTCACTAGTCTGTGTAACTCTAATAACTATTTTCATAGCAACAATGTTCATTTCTGTCTCTTTTTTATTTATAGTAAATCTGAAGGACATATTTGGGATAATCTAACTATAACAGATGTTCTGTGGGCTCTCCAAAAAATCCACTTTACGGGTTCCTGGAACACTTTAAAGAGATGGCGGGGGGATGCCTATTTTAGTCCAGTGCTGTCCAGTAGAACTTTCTGTGATAATGTAACTGTTCTATGTTTGCTCTGTCAATACAGCAGCCACCAGCCATACGTGGCTATGAGCCATTGAAAAGTGGCTAGTGTGACTAAGTCTATTAACTGGATGTTGGTTAATTGAATTTAAATTTTAAATAAAAAATAAAGTTTCTACAGTGACATGTGCCTGGCGGCTACCTCGCGGACAGCTCAGGTCTGGCGCCTCTGAGGAGGCCGATTTAGCACAGAGTTACTTCACATTCCAGCTGCCTTCCAGGGTGAACGTATATAATAACCTTCCTCAGCAACGTCTGGAAACCAGCCAGTAGTTATTAATGCTGATGGAAATAACAATACAGTTTACAAGGAGCTTTCCTATAACCTCACTTCAATCCTCACACAAACCCTGCAAGTCAGCTCCTATCCCAATTTAGGGAAGAGATGGAGCAGTGTAACTGTTTGACCGAAGTCACGGAGATTTTTGGCTTAAAGTCCTGTTCTGTTCTCCAAGCCCACTGCTTGGTTGTTTTCCAGTTTTACAATACATTGTAAGCGAATCTGTCCCAGGTAAAGATGGGATGGTGGTAGCCAATCAGAAAGCAGGAAAAGGGAGACACCGCTCAGCTACAAGGGCTCTGCTAGAGGGGAAGAGGGGAGGGCCAGGAGGATGCACAGGTCCTAAGGACACGACTCCACAGCCACTGATGGTGAGAGGGCCCTGGCCTGGGGGCTGTAAATTCACTCTGTCTGACCCTCACCAAAGCTCTGTGAGCTGGTATTATAATCCCCACCTTGCAGATGAAGAGAGAGGCTCTGAGGGTTTACATAACTTGCTAAGATTTGTTCGGCCTCTGCAAGTGGTAGGGACAAGCTTCCAGCTCATCTGCTTCTAGCGCCTCAGACAGCTCCTACTCAAGTAAATAGCCAAAGCTCAATAAAAACAGGCACAGAAATGGGAAAGCAGTGAGTTTGGTCTTCACCAGGAAGCCCAGAGAAAGGCTAGTCACTTTGTTGTTCACCTGGAATTCTCCCACGCTTGTAAGCTGAGGCTCGACTTTCCGGGACCCATGGAAGTTGGTTCTTATTAATGTTCTAGGACAAGTGGTCCCAGGACTGTGGCACGCATGGGAGAGAGACCAGGATGGCCAGTGGGACTGATGGTCCAGAGCTGTTCTACTAGAAACAACAAGGCAGAGGGAGATGAGTCTGGGGCTTTCCCCATTAAAGACCTGGGATCATAGAGTCCCCAGACCAGGACGATGACACACCTCACCCACACACACACTTACCCCTTGGGACTGTATCTAAACCAGAGGCCACCAACCTGTGCTGTCTGGGAGTGCTGTTGCAATCAAGGCTTTTTAAAGGGAGAAGAGAGAGAAAAGAGGGAAAAGAAGGTGAGGAGCCAGATGAGGAAGGAAGAAACAGAAGTGGCAGCTACCACCACAGGAGCTCCTAACAGTAGCAACCTGGTACTCCCAGCAGGAACTCCCATACGTCCTTCTGCTGAGAACCCCAGACCTCGTGCCCACTCCCTGCACCCCTCCCCCCCACCCTCCACTTCAGCTACACCCATTGGATTAAGTTCTTTGTATCCTTCCAGTCTCAGCCAGAATGCACCTGCGTCTAAGAATCCTTCCCTAAACCTCAGTCCTCTTTTATGCTCCTCCCCTTTCCTCTTAGCTACTCCCTCCCTACCTAGTCACCTGTTGGTTCTTTCCTGCCGCTGGAGGACAGGGCACCTAACCCAAGTGAGCCTTCTGGTATCTGTCACATAGTAACGATGTTAATGATAACGACACTGGTAAAGATTAACATTCCCTGAACGATTACAATTGTGTCAAACATGGTTCTGAGCACTTTATAAGGATTAATTTCATTTTTACAACAACCCTGTGGTATAGGTACTATTATTATCTTCGTTTTACAGAGGAGAAAAGTGAAACACAGAGAAGTAAATAAACTTGCTTAAGGCACACAGTTAGCAAGCAGAAGAGTTAAAATTTGAACCCAGACAGTTTGATTTTAAACTCTTCCCATTAATCACTTCACTGACTTGCTGTAGGTGCTCACACCTATTGACGTATTCACCTACTTCCTGGTTTCCTGTAACTCCCCACCTTAAATCTAAACCACGATAGGACGCAGGTAGCTCTGGACACCTGCAGCAGTCAGCAAATAATCCAGCGGCCATTACAGATAACAGCAAGTAATCTAATTTTTCATTTGCACAGGTATGCTTTATTAATTGTTCTTGGTAAGCATTTTTAATCTTTCATATGTGCTTTGCACATTCCCCTTTAGTGAACATTGAGATACATTTAGTGTACATTTAGATAGAGGATTTGAACAATTCCTTAAACACGTCTGGGGATAATTCGTGGTTGGAGACACAAGCAGAAACAGAACGGCCACAGGAAAAGAAGTAAACTCCCTTGCTCTACTGAAGGCGATATGGTAATGCTGACCCCTCAACAGTGGCCTTGTTTTGTTCTTTGCATGATAATAATCACTCTCGGTTCTGAAAGAGGAAGGAAACTCACGACTGAGTGCCCTGGTGTGTTATGCTCAGAGAAAACCAGTGTGTCATGCTCAGGCTCGACCCCTACTCACAAGCAGGCAGAATAATGCCCCCCAAAGCTGTCTTCACCCTAATCCTTAGAACCTGTGACTATGTTAGGCCATGTGGCAAAGGCAGTTAGGTTGTAGATGGAATTGAAGTTGTGACTTAGTTAACCTTATTATCCTGCATTACCCACATGGGCCCAGTGTAAACAGAGGGTCCTTGTAAGTACAAGAGGAAAGCAGAAGAGTCAGAGGAAGATATGACTACAGAAGAAGAATCCAGAGATACCCCCCACCAAGTCAACATTTGCTGACTTTTTGAAGACGGAAGCCAAAACCCGAGGGATACAGGGGGCCTCCAGAAGCTGGAAAGGGTGAGGAAACACATTCTCCCCTGGAGCTTCCAGAAAGGAATGTAGCCTGCCAACATCTGGATTTTAGCCCAGTCCAGTGAGACCTGTGTTGCTCTTCAAGATAATAAGACAACAAATTTATGTTGTTTTAAACCCTAGGTTTGTGGGAAGAGGAAACATGCAGTGAGGTGAGGTGAAAAGCTAAGAAGAGCCTGCCGGGGCAAGTGTATAAGCTGCAGGGCTCCCCTTTCCTGGCTGAGTGTGACCAGGGAGACCCAAGTGTGCACGGCTTTCAACCATCTTTCCTGCCACTCAAGGATCTTTCTCATGGCGCAGGTGCAAAATACGGGGGTACAAAATACATTTCCTGACACAGGTGAAGCCGTCCAAATTATAGACAATTTAACACAAAAACAAAGAGCCTGCTTCGGATTCAAGTAGCCAGAGTTCTGCAGACCTAAAGTGCCCAGAAAAATAGCTTCTCTTCCTCTTTTGCTTCATCTAATAGACAGCTTTTGGAAAACCCTAAGGGTTATAGCTAAGTAAGATGGCATCCCTTTTCTCTCCTGCGTCCTCACCCGGGCCAGTGAGATAGGTGTGGGGAAGCGAAGGGATAGCCAGGGGAGGTGAGAGCTTGCAGAGGACACTCACCCCCACCAAGCTGCAGGCTGCTCAGAGAAAACACAAGTGAGTTTTTTGATCAGTCCTGTTTAAAGACGAAGACAGACTTAATGGAGGAGAGAGTTTGCTGCTCTCTGACCTTGGCTGTGTGTTTTTCTCTGTCCTCTGTCAAGTTTAGCACTAAGAACAAACAATTGCCGATGAGCTGGAGCATGAGAATGCAAAGGGCAGACAGCAATGAGCTAACTCCAAGGTGAGGCAGCCTCGAGTCCTAGGAAATGCAGCTCACTTATACCTGCCCAAGGGAAGAGGGGCTGGAGAGTTTTCAAGGCATTCACAAGGACTGCGGTGTGCGGCGTGCGCTAGGCACGTCTGTGTGTGAGCTGTGTGATCTCGGGCAGGTGATTCAGACTTCAGAACCTCTCTGGTCAGGTCAAGGAGGGAGGTCATAACTAGCCAAGAGAGTACTGGTGGGGTGTTCTGGAAAGTCTTCTTTGTACCAAGGAGTAGGGGGCTCCCTCCAGCTGGCTCCAGTCAAGGGAGGGTTAGGGACAGATGTGAGGACGGATATACACGGACCCTCACAACACCCAGGAGCAGAAGCAGAAGCTCTGATGGATTCTGGATTCCAGACTCCTGTTCATTCCAGGAACATCCTATCTGGAGTCTAAGAAACTTTTTTCTTTTTCTTTTTGTTTTGTTTTGTGGTTTAATCTCTTCATGGATTTTTTACTTTCTTTTTTTAATGGAGACAAAATAAACATATAATAAAATACCAATTGTAACTGTACAGCTCTGAGTTGTTTTTTTTTTTTTTTTTTTTTTTACACAGATCCATGTAATCACCAACCACATCAAGGTATAGATCAGGAGTCAGAAAACTCAGGCCTGTGGGCCAAATCCCATCTGCCAATTTTTGTAAAAATAGTTTTATCAGAATACAACCACACCGCTGTTTGCATCTTGTCTCGGGCTATTTGAGTAGTTGCCACAGAGGCATTACAGCTTCAAAGCCTACAATCTTTACTAGCTGCCTGAGGAAAACTTCGGCAGACCCCTGGGAGAGAGCCCACCTGGACCTCCCTGCTCAGTTGATGCCCCCCCCCCCACCAAGAGAACCACTCTTTTGACTTATATTACTGTAGGTTAACTCTGCCTGGTTTTGAACTTCGTATGAACGGAAGATTATAGTTTTTATTCACGCAACAACATCCATGTTGTATGGCTCTGTCACTCCTGAGCATCAATGGTGACTTGTTACACCGTAGGCATCCTCTGCGCGGTCCCACTGACGGCAGAGCGCTACCCTGACGCTGCCTCCCATAGGGTCCCCAGGGCACTCCAGGCTCTCTCTCTCTACCATGGTGGTTCCTGACTCTCTTTCTTTCTTTCTCCCCCACTCTCTCCCTCTCTCTCTCTCAATCACCTATTTCTGAGCCATAAATATCCCTGGAAACCTGATCAGAGCCAGAGACCTTCTTCTCAGATAAATGTCCCGCCAGAACATGCCCAGCTAAAGATGAATTGTTGTTGGTTTTTTACATTTTTCTCCCCATGTTAGTCACAGAGATGTGAGGAACCCATCTTGGATTTGTGAAGCTTTGCCTCTCTTAAAAGAAGGATGGGAGAGAGAAGACCCTGTCATCACATAGATTCACCTGAAAGGGTAGGTGCAGGACATGTACCTCTCTGATGGCGACCAAGGGGTGGAACAGGATACTCGCTGTTCTGAGGACCTGTGCCGGGCATCTATGTCCCCTGGAAGATGCAGGGACAAGGCACTGACCCAGCCCACTAGTGGCTCAGTGATGCTCAGGTCCCCCCCTTCAGGAACTACACAGGCATCATTACAGCAGGACAACAATGGCATCTGCTGCTGACTATGGGGACCAAGCTTCAACCAAGACTTGGTATGGGAGGAAACCATCAGCAGCAGTGGAGTGAATGGTTTCCAGAGCTTCCCTGGCTTGGATGTGGGAAATGGACAGAGCCCTTAGGAACAGGGTCCTTAGGGGAATCTCAGGGTTCTTGGACCACTCAGGGGGTGATAGAGCCTTAAAATAGTGATTGTGAATCTTCAGCCAAGGAAGTGAGTAAAGGGGAAATTAATCAGCAAATAAGAAATGCAATCCTATTTTTACCTCAAATTCGTGAAGCAGTTCATACCATTTATACACATAAACCAAGAATTTCCCACATAATCTAAATGGGTTCACGGACCCCAGGCAAAGAGCCTCAGTTTAATATGCTATCCTTTCTACTTCAGTGCCCACTGAAAACAAGCAGAGCCTTTCTGTGCTTAGATTAAATTCCCAACAGAATGTTGTTAGTCAAGTTAATATTTTTCATGAGGCCACACAAATCCTGGTCTCTGACCATTCCATGGATTAGTTGTCCATAGGTCAGGCTCTCAGCCACAGTTTGGATCAACCATGGTGGCCAGGGGGAGCGGGGGCAACAGGGTCCTGTGATCTCAAACATGGCTCCCCTGTGCAGTGGGTTGGGGGCTGGGGGGTTTCCCTGAGAAGGAGCTGTGAGCAGGGCAGTCCCGGAGGCTCAGAGATGCTGGACGGAAACTGCTTAGTAAGTACAATGCTGGAACCAGCAGATGGCCAAAATGGGAGCTACAATGACGCTGATGAGGAAGATGTGAGTCAGCCCCTAGAGAATCACCTCTTCTGGAGGACTTTCCTGCTGTTCTTCATCTCAGTGATGCTGATGGTGCTGGTCCATGTTGAAAGCAGATATTAAATGTACACTGGTTGACAGGCTTGTGGAACATGGTGTGTGATGAGGATACACATTTAAGGAAATTAGAGGAGGGAAATTAAAAGAGTCCCTCAAGTCATTAAAATACAGGTAGTTTGAGGGTTTCATTGAAAAATGAATCGCTTTAATAAATACTTAAAGACTAAATAAAGATATTGCACAGCAATTTGAATAAGAATATTGTTTGAACAATCATAGAAGTTGTTCCTTTCATCTCATAAATTTATGTAATTAAACTAATGTCACAGTCTGCTCTTGCATGGTGGCAACATGACAGAAATGCAGAATTTTTACTCCACTGCTGGCTAATTAGGATGACGTGTGATTCTACTTCTTATTTTCAGTGTTCTTTTGGATTTTGTGCTCAAACCCCCTTCCTCTTTCCAAACCTGATGTCTAAGTAGCTATAAATAGGCCTCCCAAGCCAGGACTTGAATGTGATTTGGCTCTATTCTCTTTTCACCTCAAATTAGTTTAGGCATCAGTAACAATTCAAAGAGAGTTAACAAAAGATAAAACCTGAATTCTAGAGAAGGGGATGAAGAGGTCTGCTTCATTCAGGACTCAACCAAGAGGGACATATTACTGGTTCCAGGGGGAGAGAGAAGTCCAGGCAGCTTTGGATTTTATTTTTATCCTTTTGCTTTGGGGAGTTTCTTTTAGAGGAAATATAATTTTCTTCCCAAAGTGGCAGGATGTTATAGAAAAAGTCTGTATGGTGTCTGTATGTACAATAGAAAATGGTATCTGTGCTGTAACCCAGCACACACATCAGTTATACCATCTGAGTTCTGGTTTCCTCATCTGTGATGTGAAGGGCATAAATGGATCCATCCCCCCCATTCATTCATTTGCTTAACCTGCTAGCATTTCTGAGTGCCTAGAACATTCAGGCACCGATGAATAAAAGGTAGAGTTTGGCTTCAAAGAAGTCACTAGTTGTGAAGAGAATACTGTGCAGAGGTTAAGAGCCCAGATTCTGGAATTAAACGATCTAAGTCCCAGCTCTCCCCCCACCACACTATCTTACAAGCTGTAGACTCTTAGATAAGTCCTTTACCTCTCTAAACTGTTCCTTTACATTTAAATTAGGATATTAATATGATATCATAGGACAGGTGTAAAGGTTAAGCAAGGTAATACCTACAAAGCACATTGCCTGACAGATCCATGTGAGCTGCTAAATTGATAAATGTGTTTAAATTGCTCTAATATAGCTACATAAGTAATGCTTGAGTAACACTAAGAAGGGAGCCATTCATTCTTTCTTGGATGAACTGAAGTAGAGCAGGCAGATTTTTAGAGGAGGTGATATTGAGTTGGATTTTGTAGGATGAGTAGGAGTTTACAATAGAGAGAGGGAGATAAGATAGTGAGGAAAGAGGGGACCATATGTGAAAATGTACAAGGAATGAGTAGTACTGTTCAGGTAAAACCTTTGATACGTGCAGGGAATGGCAGAGGTAAATCTTAAAAAGTAATACTGGGACTATTTTATAAGCAGCATATCAGTCAGAAAGCTTTTAGTTGCAAATTATAGCTTGAACCAGCCAAACTATAAAACATGTATAAAACATGGATACCTAGAGAGTCAGATTGGTCTGATATAAAGACCTGATCATATCACCAAGGAGCTGATTTCTTTACATTTCTACTCCTCTCTTTTGTAATATCTTCTTTGTTCTAACACCAGAGGTCCCTCATGGTCACAGAGTGGCTGCCAACTACCAAGGTTATATGCTTCCCAAGTAACATCCAAGGGAAGAAAGAAAACCTGCTCCTGAGACTATCCAACAGGAGTCCTGGGCTTTATAAAGACTGACCCACCCCTGAACCAATCTCTGTAGCACAAAGGGACAAGGGCCAAGTGACATAAATCTGTGACACCTTAATCAATCATTGTGACAATAAGTATGGGGTTATACTTTTGGATGAGAGCAGTCAGAGCCATCTTTAAAAATGAACAGCTGGTCTTTATATCCCACATAGCTGCTACAAAAGGGGAAAGAATGGGATGGTTGTAGAAAGACTGACCACATGGTTCATCCAGAAGACTTGCATGCCATGATTTAGACTTGGTTGTTTACATCGGGGACAATAGGAAGTCACTCATAGGCAAAAGCCCACATTTTTAGAAAGAACTCTGGAGGCAGTTTGGGGACAAATTGGGGCAAGGAGGCCAGTTGGTACCTAATTCATCTCTTAGGTACCCTATAGAGCAAGCATCCTAACTTCGCTAGGCAAAGAGGTATTCTGGGCATCTACCATGCCTCTCAGAAACCCTCCTTCTCAGGCTGCATTCCAATTTAGTGTGTTGAACAGCTCACAACTCCCAAGCTGCCAATAATAACGGGACAATAGCGGTTATGAAATTCAGTGTGTTCTAAATCACCTTAAAATCTATACTCTTGAGTTTTGTCCTGAAAATCACTTGCAGGACACACAAGAGCCAAATGAGAGAATGAGGTGTTAGAGGTGGCACAAGGGAGAATATGACAGCCAGGGCCCTAGAACCAAATAGGCTCCCCAGACTCACATAACCCTGTGAGTCTGCCCACACCTCTGAAAAGCAAAGAAGAAATAGTCCCAACCTCGTAGGTCGTTTATTCACCCAATTGGCAAATATTTCTCAGAACCAACCATGTACCAAGCCCCATGCTAAAGCTCAGGAGAGAAACAACTGAGCGAATGTCTGTTGTATGCTTAGCAGAGTTCCCCTCAGATCTGGGTGAAGAATAAAAAGGAGGCGGCAGATCCCTAGGACACCAAGCAAATGGAACCTCTGGTGATCAGGAAGGCATGCATTGAACGCCTCTCATGCTAACACCAGTGAAGATTTGAAGGCTGTCCAAATCTTCAGAGGCTATGGCCAGAAGGCAAAGTGGTCACAGATGGAGCATTTATTTGCTCCCGTGGTAAAAAGAAAAATATTCAGGTTCCTCACTGTTCTCCTAATTCTGGAGTAACCTTGGAAATCCTCTTATTTGAAACCCATCATCATGGCACTTAGATCATGTTTCAACAATACCCAAAGAGAAAGGTTTTTCACTTAAGAAAATCTAAACTGCTTTGATGACTTGGATTTTTCTATCCTTTAAACTCAGGACTGAAATGATATATTCAAGGTTATATGTTATGGGACAACTTGAACAAACTCACATTTTAAAAATGGATTACTTTCCTACTGTGCTGTGATCACAGCAGTGCTTCCTTGGTTGTCTTTCAAATGATGGCTTCACCATCACTTCTAGAACCCTAATGAGAAAGGCTTAGAAATAAACGAGCTCCGTGCAATATGGCACGCAGACAGGCTTCCTCCCATACAAGAATGTGCCTCTGTTCAAGGGGGAGGCACCCACACATACATTCTTCCCTCCAAACACTAAAGCTAGGGAGAAGATGGCTTAAATTGCTGTGATTTGTGATCAAGAAATGAATATGTATTTTTATTGCAGTATTCATTATACAGAGCACAAGTTTTGCTTAAAGCAATTCCTATATCACTTGATATGAATGTTATATTGTATTTTGCAATGCACAACTTCTTGAAGAAATATTTTACAAAGAGATTAAAAATGGGAGGTTTTAATGTATGCTTCTAGCACTCATAGATAGAACCAGTCTATTTCCATCTTTCTCCCTGGAGCCACTTTGACACTGGGCTGACATGTTGGTGACAATGCTTCATAAAAGGAGGCTTTTGCGTTCTACCTTATACATATTCTGGTTAAAGTACAGAGCCAAAAATTGAATGAGAGAACTCATGGAAAGCAGAAAAGGCTAAAGGCAATGCTTTTATACCAAGGTATTGGAAGGAAAAGGTATATACCAAATGGCATTATCTTTAGAATGAAATGATTAGATGAATTAAAAGCTCCTCAAGTAGGTGCAAATTAGGACACACAAAAAATAAACTTTTTCCCACCAAAAATTTGTGTGAGCCAGTATCTAGGGCTTTCCGATCCCACTGTTTGTCCGGCCTAACTTTCCTCTCTTGCTGAAACTAAGTAGCCCCAGGACATAGCGGTCTTTGGTTCAAGCAAAGGTGGCCACTGACCAAGCCTGGCCTACTTGCAGGGTGGCCAGACACCATCAAGAAAGTCTGGTACAAAGGGATCAGCCCATTAGCCTAGAAGTTGTCTCCCTTCTCAATAGAAACTGGAAAATTCCTAGAGGACTGGAGAGTAGGCCATGAGTGGAGGCAGAGCAGCTGGTCCCCTCAGCAGCATGGTACCAGACCTAATACGCACTTTGTTTAAGTAACAAGCCGTCTCTGCTCTCAGCCTTTTGGATGGGGGTTGGGCTCATTATACCCTAAGCTCCAGAGGTTGACATGTGATCTATGCCTGGTCAGGAAGAGTCCCACACCACCTGGCCCCACTGGTTGATTCCGGGATGGGTATGTGACCCAAGTCTGAAGCTTTGGTTGCAATTATTAGGAACAGAACTTCCCTTCCACAAGGATAATGTAGGTCTGGAGTTGTTAGGGTTCTAGGGAGTGACGGGAGCCAGGCTGAAAGCTAAGCCAATACGTCTGAAAGATGGAGAGACAAGTTCTGGTTAACATCATGTGAGATCCTAGATGTAGCCATACTTGACGTTGTTTAGCTATGAACTTAAAAAAATTTCTCAATAAACTACTAATTTTATAATAGTTTCAGATTTACAGATAAATTGTGAGGATAGTCCAGAGTATTCCCATATACCCCATACCCAGTGTCTTCCATTGTTAACATCTTATAATAGTATGACACATTACACTAAAGCCCATATTGATACATCACTAACTGAAATCCCTGCTTCATCGAGATTTACTTGGTTTTTAGTCATTGATCCTTTTCTGTTCCAGCATCCTATCCAGGTTACCACAGTACAGTTAGTCATCATGCTCCTTTGGGTCCTCTGGACAAAGGCAGTTTCTTAGACTTGCCTTGTTTTTGGTGACCTTGACAGTTGTGAGAAGTACGGGACAGGTATTTTGTAGGATGTTCTTCAGTTGGGATTTCTGATGTTTTTCTTATGATAAGACTGGTTTATGGGTTTTGGGGAGGAAGGCTGCATAGTAAAGTGCCATACTCAACACATTTAATCAAGGGTATGCCATCAACATGACTTATCATTGTTGATACCAATCTTAATGACCTGGGTGAAGTAGTGTGTTTTTAGGTTTCTCCACCATAAAGCTACTCTTTTCCCCTTTCTATATTGTACTCTTTGGAAGGAAGTCATTTTGCGCAGTCCATGCTTACCGCAGGGGGTATTATGCTCTATCTCTTGTGGACAGGGTATCTACTTATTCTGGAATTCTACCACGTAGATTTATCTCTTCTCCCTCATTTATTTATTCAATCACTTATTTCTGGTGATTGGTATGGACTCGTTTTATACTTTGGTTTTTAATTCAATACTTTCAATTTATTTTTGTGACTCAAATTCTTCCAGCTTTGACCTTTGGCTTGTTTGTTCAGTTGGCTGCTATGTCCCCTTGACATTCCGCATCCTTGAATGTGTGTGTGTTTGTGTGTGCGTTTGAGTTTTGAGCACTTTCTTACTTTCTGCACTAGAAGATGCTCCAGGCTCATTACTGTACATTCTCTGCCTCAGTTCTAGAATTAGTCAGTGCTCCATGGAGCATAGTTCATTTTATTGGGGAACAATGTTAAAAACAAAGATCTGGGCATTGGGTGTAACTATGGATTTTTTAATTACTTGAACCCATTCATCCTTTCCTTTTCTTCCCTTAAGTATTTTATTTGAATTTTCTATCACTAGAGACAATTTTTAAAAAATTAATAGAGATACAAAGATATAAAACAGAGCTCAACCATCTCCACTCACCTTCTCAGTTTTAATGCAGAGCAGCCCTCATCTAAACCCTCCCCTTCCAGCCCGGGCAGCCTTCTCCCCATCATCGGAGCAGGGACAGGCTAGAGCCCGCGCACCACACAAGCCACGTGCTTGTTCTGCAGCAACACACTTGTGCTGGGCTGGCCTAGGTCTCCTGTGCATTGCTCGCTGCCTTCTCCATTTTTCTCTTAGAAGCCTGTGTTCTATGTGTTCATCCCCCCACCCCCTCCATGTTTGATGACCTCAGTTCAAGCCCCTTACAGCAGAGCTGGCTTGGAAATCTAGTCCAGCAGGCCACAGATACAAACACTGCGCCACCCTTGCTTCCACTGATAAGCTGGCGGGTTGAGGTGCCTGCTACACAATGCAATTCATGTCTTGGTGCTCCGTTTGCTGAGTGAGGCCCCCGTCCCTTAAAATGTTATATTACAGGTTTCTTGAAAACTTAAAAACCTTTCACTAGCGGAACTTTTTCTCCTGCTATTCTGTTCTTTTTCTTCATTGAACATATTTGCAATGACATGTTTATTTTCTATTTATTCCATGCTTTTACTCCTCAGTCCACTATGAACTTCACCAGAGAAGAGGAAGATCTGTTTTATTCCTCACTCTACTCCAGTCTCACCCAGCACAGTGCTTGACACATAATAGGCACTCCAGAAATAGTTGTTCAATGCATATATGAATGAATGAATGAATGAATGAATGAATGATCAATCCTGGACCCACAGCCTCCTCACTACCTTAGGATCTGGAGATACAAGAAACCAGTTCATATCTCACCATAGAATATGACAGAATGGTGTCAAGGGGACCCTGGTAAGGGAGTACGTGATGCCATGTAGTTTAGGATAGATGGAGGATCAGAACAGCAAGGGGAATAAGGCCTCCCAGCCAGGCTTGGAGATGACTGCAGTTCCCCAGGCAGACACAGGAGCAAGAATGGGAGTTCTGAGAACAGCATTCCAAGCAGCAAGTTAGATATGAGCAAAGACAGGGAGATGTCATAGGGTTTGCATCAAGATGAGAGGCCTGGAGTAGCTCTAGACAAGGGTGAAAGAAGGGGTGGAGGGCCTCAGGGTGGCCAAGGTCAGCCCTCAGGGAGTATATAGCAGGGAAGTCACATATTCTGATCTGGGTTTCAGAAGGATATTTCAGAAGGAAGTAGGGATGGACAACAGAGTCAGGAAACCTGATTGGGACATGCTGTTGTGGGCTCGGACCTGGTCGCTGGGTGTGGGAGGGGGGCTAGACAGGCCTGACACTGGGGCCATGTCCGCACATTTCTAAACAGTGGCAAACACCAGAGTATCTCCTGAGGGGGGACAGTATGTACCTCTCCCTACTCCGTGTTCTAGAATTTTATGCTAGAAGCTTGAATTCAACCATGATGGGAGTACTCACACCACAAAGATTGGCAAGCACTTAGGGCTTTCTTCCTTTTCTTTTCTTGTTTTTTTTTTCTTTTTTCTTTTCCTGTAGAGCCAAAATACCACTGCCAGAAAATCAGTCAGCAATTCTGAAAAAGAAAAAAAAAAGAAAATGTATTTATGCTTTGTTCTCTTTCCACTGCTTTTGGGTCAGGTTCTTAGGTGGGTCTGCACGTGGGGGAATTTGGAGTAAATTGGCTGCATAAGAGGTACTTGGACCTCATCATCATGAGGAGAAAAGTAAGGTCTATCTTCTTAGAAAAGAGGACACAGTCTAGATTTAATTCACTGAGTCTGTTCAGTGTTTTCTTGCAATTAAACATAATTTACAGCTAATAATTTCTCTTACTCTGATGGAGGTGGAGGGGAGAAAGAGAGGGAGAATGGGAGAGAGAAGACAGAGAGAGACACAGAGAGGAAAAAGAAAAAAAAAAGGAAAGAAAGGAAGGGTGAGAAAGAAAGAGAAATAAAGAAAGTGGGGGGCAAAGGGGGCAGGCAGGCTGTTGTCCCTCTGGCACTATGAATTATGCACCACATCCTTGGGGCTCTCTAGTCATTAAAACAAAGCAGCAGCCTTGGACACTGAAACCGTTCTATAAGCCAACCCAACCCATTGCTTAAATGCCAAGTAATAGATGCTATTATTACCTGTCCTCCGTTTTACAGATGAGAAAATTGAGGCCCATGGAGGTTAAATAGCTTCTCCAGTCACCCTCTTAATAAATCACCGAGCTAGGTTTGGAGGGGGGACTTGAATCCAATTTGTGTGACTCCATGGTATGCTCTCTTCACTACTATACAATAAGGCTTTCACCCCCACACAAAGCATAGTGTGGTTCTCAGTGAGTACATTTGAACACCCACTCTGGGTGTAGAGTCATTGTGAAGAATAGAGAAAGTGTCCCTGTCCTCAGAAACTGGCCCACAGTGCATTTACAGACAAAATGAATGACAAGGTGGGGGCCTGGGGACAACACCCGGGCCCAGCTGACGGGTGCTCCTTGAGACTGGGGACTGTGTCCTTTTATCTTTGCATTGCTGGTACCAAGCACAAAGCCCGGCCCAATGCACATTTACTCAGTGAACAGCACGAGCTTGTATTTGAAGGGTGGATTAGATCTTTCTTGCCAGAGAGTAGTCTAGAAGTCCTTGCAAAAAGGGAGAAAGGCTGAGCCAAAGGTTTGCTGTATGTGAGGCACAGAAAAGGAGCCGACAGGTGCATCTGGAACAGACTGTCACTTGCTGCATCCAGCAGGACACGCCGCCAAGCCCTGCCCGGACTGTTTGTTCCAGACGCCCTTCCTCCAGCTCTGAAGTCCAGATCACAGCAGCAACGCCACTCGCAGTGAGTTACAAAGCTTCTGATGACTGAGGAGCTCCTGATGGATCTGCCCAGTTACAGGCAGAGCTTCTTGGCAGGGGATTAACAAAGAAGGGAGAACAAAAGGATATTTTTAAACTCTGATTCTTTGGTCAAATAGATACAACAACTAAGAATGGCAAGAGTGGCTTTGGGTGATTTGAAAGCAAATATTTCCTTTTTCCTTCAGGTTCTAAAGCATAGAGCCATCTTTCGCTCACTCCACTTTGCCTTCTCGATGCAATCAGCCACTGAGTCTTATGTGTTTGTAAAATACATCTTGCAGCCACCCTTTCCTTCTGTTTCCATTGTCTTGGCCTAAATTGTGGTTGGATGTTTGCTCAAAAGCCCCCTTAGAAATCACAAGTGTGGATCCCTTGTTAGGGAAACAAGAGCATGAAGCCCAGGGATGGAGTACTTTCTGGAAATGACAGGTTAGGGCAGAGTCGGGGCCAAGACCAAGCACTTCCCATTTGCAGGAATCCGCATTATTTTCAAATTGCAGGAATCCGCATTATTTTCAAATGGGTCAGCCAGGGTTTTTGGCCTTAAGTAACAGACACAGACTCTGATGACCTTAAGTGAAAGAGACTTAGTGGAAATATATCAGAATGGCAGGGGCCTCAGACTCTGAGAAAAGCACGGGCCATGACTCATGCTGCCACCATGTCATCAGGACATGCTGCCTCTGCATTATTGCTCTTGCCACAATGCAACAGTGATGTTCTGACCTCTAACTGTCCCCTCTCTGGCACCGAACGCTTGAGTCCAGGGGCAGTGCTTGATTGTCCTTGCAGTGCAAAGTACACCCTGGAGAGACCCCCTGGACCAGACTTCCCTCAAAGGGACATGGGGGAAACAGGTGAGGCTATGGGAAGGGAATGGATGCTGGCAACAAGAATACCAAGAAACTGAATGCTGCCTTTCTGGGGGGTGGGGTGCCTTCCCTAATGAACCTTCTGCCTCTGTTTTTCAGAAGCACTTGGAGTTCATCTGTCACACAACTTCATACAATTTGCAACATGTGACTTCAAAATCTCCAGTGGCATAAAGATAAGAGCCCATTAACCACCATTCAGAGCCTGCTTCATACCCTCCCCCCACTTTACCGTCATCTCCAGTGGGACCTCACCATAGCTGTCCTCGAACCCTGTTCTCTACCTCATTTAGGCTGGTTTAGTGGTAGCTACTGGTCCCGTATTCACCTCTTTACTCATGTTATTCTTCTTACCTCGAATGTCCTCCCTCAGCTCTCAGCATCATCCAAATCCTATATGTGATTCAAGAGGCAGTTCAAGTTCTACCTTTTATGACAGGACCTCCTCAAACAGTCTAACCAACACAGAGAGATGTTTCCTCTGCACCCTTACCTTTACCTCTCATTTGACAATCGTCTACTCTCTCAATCTTAGTGCCTGGCCTAGAGGAGACTCTCAGCACATATCTGCTGAATGAATGAACTGAATCTTTACTCACCCTTCAAGGCCTAACTCAATGTCATTGCCTCTAAAAAGCTCTCCCTGATCTCCAGGCACAAATTAGTCCCTTGCTCTTTGAGTTTCCATAGAATTTTGTCTATAGCTGCCCTACAATACCTATTACCATGCTTACTAATCATTTGTTTGTCAACTTGTTCCTCCATTAAACCATAAGATTCTCATAAACAGGAATCACACCTTATTCTTTTTTGTACATATTGTATCTGGCACATTCTACACCTGTGCTGTCTGATATGGGAGTCACCAAGTACATGTGGTTATTTAAATTTAAATCATAACTAATTAGGGGCACCTGGGTGGCACAGTCGTTAAGCGTCCGCCTTCGGCTCAGGGCGTGATCCCAGCATTCTGGGATCGAGCCCCACGTCAGGCTTCTCTGCTAGGAGCCTGCTTCTTCCTCTCCCACTCCCCCTGCTTGTGTTCCCTCTCTTGCTGGCTGTCTCTCTCTGTCAAATAAATAAATAAAATCTTTAAAAATAAAAAATAAAATAAATAAATCGTAACTAATTAAAATGAAATGAAATAAAAGATTCCCTTCCTCAGTTGCACTAGCCACATTTTAAGTTCTCAAAAGTCACATGGGGCTAGAGCCTCCAGAATTAGACAATGCAGATCTAGAGCATTTCCATCATCACAGAACATACTAGTGGACAGTGTTTTACCCAGCATTCACTCTATTATAAAAACAGCCATCATTTGAGAGTTCATTGTGCTCATGCATTGTGCTAAGTGTTTTATGTACACTCATTTAATTCTGAGGACCACACTCAAAGGTTAATACTAGGATTATCCTTATTCTATAAATGAAGAAACTGAAGCACAGGAAAGTTAAGTAATTTGGCCAAAGTCATACGATGAGTGGATGGCAGGGCCAGATTTTACTATTCTCATAGGCAAGTCTACACCCATAACCACCGTGCTTTTGTTCAAGGAAGTACAGTATAGCATAAATAAAACGGCCTCATAAGTCCCAATTCAAATTCTAAGCCCCACCCTCACATGTCAGCTATTAGACCTTGGAAAAATTAGTCATTTTCTCCCTAAAATGGAGATAATCCTAATCATTTCCTAGGTTTATTGTGAGGATGGGGTGAAGTAATGTGCATGATGGGCTTCATATAGTGTCCACCACACAGTAGGTTCCCAGTGGATTTTAGCCATGTTCTTACTCAGTGTTTTACCCTCCAGGGTGTTAAGAACTTCTTAGTTGAGTTTTAGGTATATAGTAAACCTTCGCACATATTATTTTATATGACCAATCCTTATTCTGAGATATTACCCTTTGTTCTTTCCCAGTATTTTTTAATGTGGCTTTTACAAAGCCATCGACTAACTGCCCACTCAATTTGTGTCCTGTTGTTAATGTAACATGACAGGGGTGGAGGCTGGAAATAAACGTTACCTTCTACGCTAGGGAACAAGAGTTCTACAGAAAGGAAGGAGTGAGCGCAGGAAAGTGGTAGAGTTTTAACAGGAGAATTTCAAGCATCAACCCTGATAGGGGTACAGGGCCACCTTTCCTCCTTAATGACTTAGTCCTCTGGACTGCTCGAAAGAAGGCAAACCTAATTCTTACTGACTTGACAAGAACTTGCAGTGACTAATAAATGCCACAGTTCAGGCAGGCTGTTACCATACCAACTGGAAGGTCAGATGAACAAACATCTGAGAATGAATCGAATTACACAAAATGAAGAAGAAATAGATCTACTGCAAGGTGAGTGAGCAATAAAAGGATGAGATGGTTGGGTTTCCAAGGACAAAACACTTGGTAAAACAAAACAAAACAAAACAAAACTGTTATCTCTCTAGGCTCTGCATTGCTTTTTACCAACATGCTGCTTTTTCACATCTCTGGGACTCTGTTCCTAAACGTTCCAAAAGAAAATTCTGAATTGGGAGAGTTTCTGCACAAGTATCAGAAAATCTACCTCGAATGAGCTCAAATAGTGTCAAACTTGGCCAACATTACTTGAAGTCTGGATGTCAGCTAGAACTTGGGGTTGATACGATCTAGTGGCTCCAGCTCTGTTCTTCTGGGGTTCTCTCAGGTCACCTATTCTGTGTGTGTGCTGGCTTTATCTGGAAGCTGAAAGGGAGATGGTCTGTCATTATCCTGAATTTCACATCTATCCAAGGCCCTGGGGTGGACTGGATTATTGCTCAAAATATTTATCACCCTCCCCATCACTCCCAGGAAAAAGCAGACTTTCCCAGTCCATTGATGTTGGGCTTGACCATCTGATACACTATGACTTCATGGCAGATGGGCTTGATGTAAAACTTAGCCATGTGACTTTCTTTGGCCACTAAGATGTTGCTAGATGTGATGGAGCCTAGGCTTAAGCTATATTATGTATCTCCACTGGTGTTCTTACAACTCTGCCATTGCCTTGAGAACAACATGTGTAGGCTAGTTCACTAGTCCTGGGAAGAAATGGGAGACTTTGATATAGAATGCTAGCTAGCTTAGCTGATTTCTGGACTTATTAGTGAGCCCAGCCAATGTTAGGAGAACTGAATTGCTCTAATTAGAAAGGCTTGGACCAACTAAGTAGATGCTTATTGCTCTATGGTGTTGAGGTTTTGTGGGTTTTTGCTAAGGCAGCATTTTTGTGGCAGTAGTTAACTGATAAAAATATATCCAGATCAAAAAGGGACTCTCTTCTGAAATTTTTCACATAAGATTAAGACAAAGTTGTCTTATAAGCACCCAAGAATGCCTCTCCTTTCATTTAATTGGTCCAAATTGGGTCACATGCTCAATTAATGGCAAGGGGGGTGGGTTTTATCCTCAGACAAATAAGGTCTTTTCTTGGAGGCCAGCTGCCCCTAGTACATGAGCCACGTTGAGAAGGAATGGATATCTGAAGAAAATAAGAGATCTGTTTACAGGAGGAAATGGGTATTAAGATGGCAACATCCTCTATCCCTAGCTCTCTCTGGCCTCAGGGCAAGCCTGACTCATCTATGAAACTGCCAGAGCCCTCTAATCCACCTTCCTCCTTGCTCTTTCCTGTAGAGTCCAAATTGGAGGGCTCTCTTGGTACAGAAATGAGTATTTTCTCGTGTATACACGAACAATGAGACTGAAGAAAGAGAAATTAGGGAATCCATCCCATTTACAATAGCACCAAAAATCATACGTTATCTTGGAATTAACTTAACCAGAGACGTAAAGGATCTATATTCTAGAAACTACAAATCACTCTTGAAAGACATTGAAGAAGACACAAAAAGATGGAAAAATATTCCATGCTCATGGATCAGAAGAATTAACATAGTTAAAATGTCCATGCTACCCAGAGCAATCTACACTTTCAATGCTATCCCGATCAAAATACCAATGACATTTTTCAAAGAACTGGAACAAACTTTAAATTTGTGTGGAACCAGAAAAGGCCACGAATTGCCAAGGAAGTGCTGAAAAGGAAAAGCAAAGCTGGGGGCATCACAATGCCGGATTTCAAGTTGTACTACAAAGCTGTGATCACAAAGACAGCATGGTACTGGCACAAAGACAGACACATAGCTCAACAGACCAATGGAACAGAATAGAGAACCCAGAAATGGACCCTCGGCTCTTTGGGCAACTAATCTTTGATAAAGCAGGAAAAACATCCAGTGGAAAAAAGACAGTCTCTTCAATAAATGGTGCTGGGAAAATTGGACATCTACATGCAAAAGAATGAAACTTGACCACTCTCTCACACCATACACAAAGATAAACTCCAAATGGATGAAATTCCTTGATGTGAGACAGGAATCCATCAAAATCCTAGAAGACAGCATAGGCAGCAACCTCTACGACATCGGCCACAGCAACCTTTTTCATGACACAACCTTTTTCATGATAGGCTGGTGATGGGTAGTAAGGAGGGCACGTATTGCATGGTGCACTGGTTGTTATACGCAACTAATGAATCATCGAAGTTTACACCAAAAACCAGGGATGTACTATATGGTGACTAACATAATATAATAAAAAAATATTATTATAAAAAAAAAGAAATGAGTATTTGCACATTACTTCTCAGGTAGCCTCAAGAGTTTTGCTTTCAACCACTGAGTTTTGGTTTCAATGCAGGTATAGCAAAGTGGTTGAAATCCTGGACTCCGTAGTTAAATCTGGCTTCAAGTCTTGGCTCAACAATTTACCAGCTCTGTGACCCAAGGAAGTTATTTACCTTTTCTGTGCCTTATTTTTCTCACCTGTAAAATGGTCAATAACAGTATTGACTTTACATGTTGTTGGGTGAATGCATCAGTTAGTAAATACTAGTGAGGTTTTTGTTTTGTTTTGTTTCTCCTATGAGAATGACTGGGAAGATTTTTCCATAGCAGGCCATTCAGCACTCATTCAGAGTTTGAGGTGTGTTAAAATTGTCTAGTCAGACAATGAAATATTCTTCAGAAGTCAAGGAGGCATGTTTCCTCTCAGGAAAGCAAAATAGAGTTCCACAGTGAGTCAATAGGGAGAGAAGACATAGCTTGTCGTCCTCTCCCAGTCCTGCTGTTAGTTCTGTATTTGGTCAGGCCCCTTTGGGTGTCTGGTAATGAAAATCTGTTTTGGCTAGGTTAAGCAAAGAGAATGTCACTACGTAGGACATCGACTGTCTCATGGAGCTCCAGGGCAGCAATGCAGAGACTGGAACCAGAGCCTAAAGCATCATTAGAATAGTTTGCATTCTTCTCTACCTCCTCCCTGCAGACCATCTCTCTCTGCTATCTTCACGTCATAACTTGGTGTCTCCATTTTTGTAATGTCATAATTCCTGTCACTCTCAGAAACTAACCTCCTGTCTCTTAGTTCCATTTCCAAATTCTGGGGAAAAGACTCTGTTTGGCATTGTTTGGATCAGATATCCCTTCATCCCTGATGTTACTGCCAACCTAGATGCCAGAGACCCACCTCTAAAGGGCAGGTACCATCTCATGAGAAAGGGAAAACTGCAACCTGGGCATGCACTTCAAAAAGAGCCCAGTAATGTATTTGTCCTGTTTAAGAATGGCAATCTCTGCCCAAGCCCCAAACCGCCCCTGCCCTCTATAATTCTTATGCAGGAAGTCTGGAAAGTGATGTGTAATTTGGTCTGTTTGGAAAGGTCTCCATATGATTCTAATGATTAACAAATTAAGGAAATTCTTTCTTGGAACAGTTACAATATGGTGAAAAGGAAGGAAAATAAGATTTGGAAAAAGAGGTTAAGACTGAATTTTTCAGCCCAGAGAAAGTAAGACGAAGAATCTTTAAGCATACAGAAGGCTTACCTACAGATATACCCAGCTGTTTTCTGTCTCCACAAAGAGCAGTACAAAAGCAGGAGGTTAGATATAAGAAGTATTTCTTAATAGGAAAAAAAATTTTTAATAGAAGAGCTCTGTGTCTCTGGGGAAGTCTCAATGTGCCTGAGGGTGCATATATAGGCCAGCTGACCTTTCAGAAAGCTATTCATATAGAGTCTATAATCCCAGGGCCAGAATCAGAATCAAACCAGGCTCAGAAATAGAAAATCAGCTCTTCCAAATGGGGCTCCAGTTACCCAGGAAAGGAAAGGAGCGAGGAAAATGTCTCCTTCTAACCTTCTCTAACCCCTCTACTGGGCTCAAATTGCACACTCAATTCCTTTAAAGGACAAGGGACATATCTGTGGTTTCATTCAGTAAGCAAGGAAGGTGGTGGTGGCCCCAGCCCCATCTCCTCTCATCTCCCAATCTTGACTCCAGGCCTAGATACTTTCATGGTCCAGGGGCCCCTCTTCCAGACAGACATGGCCTGGTGATCAATGTGACAGTAGTGGTTACTGTATGGTTTGGCCCTGCTGGGACTACAGGTGTTTCCATGAAAAGGGGAAGCCAGGGGTGGCATCAGGCCACAACACATCATCCAATCAAGGAGGCAATAACCAGGGCAAAATCTGCTGACTCCTAATTCTCTCACTCTGTCATTGGAGACCCAATTGTGCTGTGGTCTGAATGATTGTATCCGCCCCCTACACCCAAATTCATGTTTGAATCCTAATCCCAATGTGATGGTACTAGGTGGCAGGGCCTTTGGGAGGGGATTAGGTCATGAGGGCAGAGCCCTCAGGACGGAGATTAGTGTCCTTATAAAAAAGGCCCAAGAGAGCTCCCCTGCTCCTTCCTCCACATGAGGACACAGCAAGAAGTCAGTAGTCTGTGACCAGAAAGGGGCTCTTATCAGAACCAGCCATGCTGGCACCCGATCTTAGACTTCAAGCACTCAGAACTGTGACAAATAACTTTCTTTGTTGTTGTTTAAACCTACCCGATGTGTAGTATTGTGTTACAGCAGCCAAAACGGACTAAAACAATCCACCTCTTGGCTATCCATCTGATGGGACTTTTGTTGTCAGGGCCTATTTCTTAGAGGCTTGATGCGGACCTGTCAACTTTCCCTCTTGCTTTTCTCTCTTCTCCAGGCTGCAGCTGGTAGGTACACTGACTCAGGCTTATTCTCCAGCCATCTTGCTACCCTCCCCCCTCCTCAACTTCTGTTGCTGGTAGCTGGACCGTGGTAGATACTGGGATTTAAAGCTGTGAAGGAAAAAGGAACCAGAAGGTCCCATTTGGATCTTAAGTCTTTACCAGAGCTCAACAGTCAAACAGCTATAGATAAAGTGGTAGCTTTGAGCATGTTCTTGTTCCTGGGGTACGTAATACTCTCCAGAAACTCACAGGAGAGGGCAGGCGGAAAGTGATTGGCAAGGCGGGATTCTAGCATTCCTGGATCCGAGGGGTGGGGTGGGGGGTGCGGTAATCATCCCATTAAAAACCCAGCAGAGTCAAAGTTTGTGAACACTACAACTCCAGCTCTCTGGCTAAGGCATTTGGGGAACACTGCGTGGTTGTTAACTGTACTTTCTTTTCACAGTATAAAACAACATTTGGCATTTGTTTTTCTCATCTTCACCTCTCAAGGGAAGAAAGAACTTCAAAGATCTCAAACATCAAAGAATATAAGCAAATTAACCTGAAATTTTGGAGCTATGGCCTATGCTTCCTCCAGCTGAATCACTGTAGATCGTTTTCTGAACTTCACAAAGGAACCTCACGAGGAAAGGGGAAAAGAATGGTTTCCCCAAGTGCCAGACCAGATGGCCAGAGGGCCCTAGACCACTGAGTTCTTCAACGGAGCTACAGCACTGGGGGCCACACTTTGTCCCGCTCACCGCCCTTGCCTCCAAACATGCCCTCAGGACCAAGAAAGGAGTTTCCCCAAGGGAGTCCCAGAACTTGCATTCCTTGAAATTTTTCTCAGGGAGTCTTTCTCAGTTCCAACAAGCTTGGGAAATGTTCTGTCCATGTTCTCCTTTCACCCTTGTACATTCGTGAGACAGTTGAGCAAATTAAAAGCACTGAGAATTTGTACAATCAGATAACCCTTTTTGGCTTTGTTATCTCAGAGAATATTGCAGCTTATCTTACCACAGAGCTCTTTTCATTATTTTTAACACAATTCATATTAAGATTCTGTGAAGCCAGCATTCTACCAAACACAACTTAGAAACACTGGCTCATACCAATGTCTTTAGTTCAGAAAAGGAAGCATCTACCTTGCACAGATTCTCTGCTTCCCCCCACCTTATTTGACATCTGTTGGTCTTGCTGTAATACTTGGACTATAGATTTTTACTGTTTTATAAAGTGCTCTTTACTATCAGTTTTTCATGCCAAATTGGCCTCATGATTAGGGGCTTGATGGTATTTCGGGCCATCTAGACATGGTTCAGCTTTAGAGTTGGGGCATTTAAACAAAGCCCCAAGAATCTTTTTATAAAGACATATGGATCTAAAAAGTTAAGGCAACAATCTCTTTAGAAGCCCATTTAGAAAAACTTGCTACCTTATTTCACTACTTAGTTAAAATACCATGTCTGAAGAAAATATATGTAATTTTCTTTGTCAGTATCAAGAAATGACAGTAATTGTAATTTCCATGAGTGGAACAATCTGCTATGGGAAAAATGTGAATACTCTTAAAAGTCTAAATCCTTTACAGGGTGTGGCAATATCCTATAATCTGTCTGTTGGGTTTGAATGCTTTCTTTTAGATTCTGCCGTATTTATAATTCTATTCACAGCTCCAGCACCCCTGTTTTGAATGTGTCTCCTGGAATAGAAATTTGGAGCCATTTATTGCCGAGGCAGAAGAGGGTGAGAGGTAATCATTCCTGACTCGTGATCGATAGGGTCATCCTCCAGCCTATCAGAGACGCCCTAAAAATGGAGGGTGGCAAGGGTGATTTTTCTCCGCTTCAGTTCAATACGGCTATTACAGATATGTAGGCACTAAATTAGAGCCGCAGGTGTGCTCCGGGGTATACATCATGTTTGGCTCCTTGTGGGGTAAGCACTCCGGAGCAGACAGAGAAGCGACCACACATCACTCGCTGACACAATGTTGGCAAGATAGGTTGATGATTATGTGGTGGTCAGGGATGGGGGGCAAGCCTAGCTGAGAATGTGGGCAAATGGGGAGGGGACTAGAAATCGGTATTTATGGCAGAGTTTATCCCCAAAGTATAACTCTGACAAACAGTCTCAAAATTGCCCATTTATTGTTTCTGTCAGACATTTTAGGTCTGCTGAAAGGAGGCCTGCTGATCCTGACAAGATCAAAATGACCCTTGAAACCATTTGATAATGGGCTGAACTCACAGTACTTCGCCCTCTCTACACGGTGCCTGTCTGCCGGAATGTAAGCAGCAGGAAGGGCAAGCGGCTCGCCACAAAATCCACGCAGAAGCGGAAGCGCGTGGCTTCCCAAGTTGGAACGTCTTCGGTGAGAAATTCTCCATGTCCTGCGCAACATTTCACAGAACACTGTTCGCTTTAAGCCCCACGGCCGCTGTCACCAAGGAATACCTCAAGCCTTTTCTCTCAGCATGGAACAGTTCACCAGAATAAGGTCATGGAGGGTTTCCTCCAGCGCTGACGCAGTGAGCTCACGGGGGAGGTTGGCCGCAAACTTCCCAGGGATTTTGCAGAGGAGTTGGACCGGGCGGGCGCCGGAGGACTCCTACAGACAGCGTACAGGAAAGAGCTGCCTTCTGCTGTGGGGTCTGGACAAAGCTGAACCACCTTGAGGCCCAGCCCAGTCTGGAGTTTGGGTCAAAGGACCCACAACTGGATACTGCCCCCACACCCCAAAATAACTGAAAGATGTTTAAATCTCCAGAAAACACGGAAAAGAGATTGCATTCATAAGGCACAGCTACATAATCTGTAGTGCCCGATGCAAAATGAAAATGTGGGAACCCTCGTTAAAAACTATCAAGACTTTCCAGCGGGTGACAGCAGAACACCGAACAGAGTGTGGAGCCCTTCTGAGCCAGGGCCTCGTGTGACTCAGGGCGATAGGCCCAGGAAGCCAGAGCTGCCCTGAAGGCCTTTTCTCCCTCCCTCTTTCTCTTTCTCTCATTCTCTGTCCTGTTCCCTCTTTCTTTTTCTCCCTCTCTCTCATTCTCTCCCTCTCTCTCCCCACCTCTTCTAACACAAGGGGACTATCCCTAAGTCTTTGTCCTCTCCCTCTCCAAGGTCAGGGTTTCCCCCACGTTCCTTCCCAAACCAGGTATGCAGAACCCTCCGTAGGCTCTCTCCAGGTTAGCGCCATCGCAGCTCCTTATCCTGCAGCCCCTCTTAGCCTCTTCCTTCCTTCCTTCCCCCATTCACCAGGCCCTGCTGCGTGCTGCAAAGAATGATATTTTCCCCCTTGGAAAGAGACAGAGAGAGAGAGAGAGTGAGTGAGCAGGGCAAGAAAGGGCAGAGGGAGAGAGAGAATTTCAAGCAGGCTCCATGCCAGATGCAGAGCCCGATGCGGGGCTCCATCTCATGGCCGAGATCATGACCTGAGCCGAAATCAAGAGTAGATGCTTAACTGACTGAGCCACCCAGGCACCCCAAGAATGATACTGATGAAGCTAACCACATACGGTTATGCGGTTATATATATATGTTATACACACACTGTCTTCTTTATAGGCAGAGGCATGGGGGAAAGATTTAAAACACTTCACTTTTAGTATCTTTATTAGTATTTTATTCATTAGTATTTATTAATCACTGATACATATTGCTTGTTAACAGGTGTTGGAAGCTGTTCATTATCCATAAAATGCAAATGTCACTGACCTCTAGTAATTTTTATTCTAAAATAGGCAATGGTGATGACAAAGAGTAACTCTTGAGCCCCCACTATGTGCTAGAAAATATGCTGAATCTCTTATATACATTAGCTTCTTTAGTCCTCACAACCATGTGAGGTATGTATTACTATTATTTCCATATGAAGATGAGGAGCTGGAGCTTAGGGAAGTTGTCAGCTTGCCTTTGTTCACAAACGCACCACCTGGTTCTCGAGCTGGCCTTCCTGCTACTCTCCAATAAGCTATGCGAACGAATGAGAACAATTAGCTCTCCTTCCCACACTGCCTCTCTGATGGGTGTACAATTGGGTCCTTAGTATTTGCTGAATAAATGAGTGTGTGAGTTAGTAGGTAAAGGAAGGAGATGAGAATGAAAAAAATGGAAAATGGAAAAGAACTGGCCAAGTCTGGTCAGTGAAAGAGCTGAACTGTGCGTGAATTCCAGTCCTGCTTTCATCCCACCCTTTACAGAGGTTTGAGTAGCAAAGGCTGATAATCCACTTGGTTTTGCAGGAAAATCTGGGTCCAGTTGATTTTTATACATAGCACCAACTAGCTGCTCAGCAAATGTTCTTTTAAATGAATTAATTTGAAAGGAATGGAATTAAATTAAATTAGAACATTTTTGTAAGAATCTGGCTTTAAGCTGAAGGAGATGTAATGTAGATTAAACAGACTCCACCACTCTTTATAAGTGCACAAAGTAACCGTGGACAAAGCCCAAACAGTCACACATACCTGAGCCTCAGGCTCAGGGAGACAGAGAAGGTTCCGGGCCTCCCCATGCCCGGCCTGCAGAGTGCTCATTTGCTAACGTGATGAAGGAATTAAAGTCCTTAAATGCTACCGCACTTCCATGAATGGATAGTAAATAATGTTGCTTTAAGCTACGGTAACTGCTTCATGGGGATTCTGCCTCATCTTTATGGATGTTTTGTCATAATTTCTAGAATTATAGAAGCCATCCCATGACTCCATAGATTGAAAAAAAACAATATACGAAGTTTTTCTTCCCTCTCAGCTCACAGCGCATAAAGCAATTTTTCACTGCTCTGAATCAGAAAAGAAGAATTTAAATACATTTGCTTGCACAAAGTTCTGAGTTGGGCTTAGGAGAGAAGGTCTGGCAGGTCTCAGTTCCTAAAGAAAAATACAGAGGCTAGGAACAATGTCCCACACATGGAGACCCAGATGGCCTTGCAGCCCAGCAGCTGCTGCCTCACCTCGTGCCCTGAACCACCAAAGGAGAAGGGGAGGCCATGTTACTCTCAACACCTGGTATTGGAAACATCTCCTCTTCCTCCTTTCCCCTCTCCACACCCTGTCCTCTGCCGCCCTATCCCTCCCATTATTCCCTGTAAGAATTTACAAAACTAGAGCCTACCCAGGTTCTAACACAAGCCTGTGATATGGGAGAACATCACTCGTTTTGGATGCTACTCCCCACCCCCCAACACAGACACACTGTGCAGATACAGAGAGCAAAGCACAGCCCAGTGAAGTGGCTCTTGTGGTCCTACTCAGGCAAGAGCAAAGCTAGGGCTCTCATCCAGGATATTTAAACCTCCATTTCTGTAAGCTTTTTGTTTTTCCAATCTGACCCTCAGACTCAAGTTCCAAAATCCCACACAAGTAGACTCAGTAAAGATAACAGGAACCTGTATCATCACTGTCCACCCCATTATTGAGAGCTTACAATGTGTGAGGAGAAATAACATGCTGGAGGTCACACCAGTAGTACAAGGTCACACAAGTAGTGTGTTGTGGAGAAGGAACTCAAGCCGAGCTCTGTCTGACCCCAAGACTATGAGTGTAACCGCTCAGGTACGTTGCCTTTCAATAGAGACGTTAACCCTTCACAAGATCGCCATTGGGGGATTGTGTATGAAACTCTGATCGTTTACAAAGAAAATCAATTACAAAGAAATCATTTACAAAGAAAAGAGAAACTGATCAGCTGGTTGGTCCATCCTGTGGGCGTTGCTCACCTCCCAACTTCCATGAGGGGAGATCCAGGCACTTGTTGCTGCTTCCCTCCTTAAACCAGGCGAATACACACACACACACACACACACACACACACACACACACACACACACCAGAATCCCTAAGGGTGTTTCATAAATTCTTTACTTCAACCTCTACTGAGTCCAAAGGATGCTAAGTTTTTGGTAGCAGCGTCTCGCCTCTGTGACGTGTCCCCCATATATTTTGTTGGTGGCTCAGACTCACTAGAGATTCATAGAACCTCCCCACAAAACCAGCAGGTTAGCTATAGACCCTCTCCTTCACATTCGTTTCCCACCTCACAATCTCCCTCTTTCCTTTCATCTACTTTTCTCCTCCACTATGACACCATCTCCTCTTTGTGAGTCGGCAGTCATTATCTTTCCTACCAGTTCTGCTCCGAGGAAGCAGGGAGTTTCCAATGATGAGGATGAAAGTAGGGATAGTGGGTAGAGAAGACACCACTATACTGACTGGGCTCGGGGTGGACTATTTTAAAGAAACAGTATGACATATTGCCTTGCAGAGGGTAACTTCCTGGTAGAATAGCTTGTACACCTCATTATCTCCATCCTTTCGTGGAGTTGCATTACAAACATTCCCCTCCATTGTTTTATCCATGAGAAGTACCAGGCTCCAGAGAAGGAGAAAGAAGAAAAAATAATCCTATCCAAGCACAGTATGTATGTTAAACTAACTGAAGTGGACATTTATTATTTTGTGGCAACCCAACACCATTTTTTCCTTTAGTAACAGCACCCCGATTTTCTTTTATAGCTTAGGAAAGACATCAAGGGCTCCTGACATCACTTGAATTATGTTATGCCTGAAGCCATATCTACCCAGGGAATATTCAGTTGTAAGAGCAATAAAATCCTTTTCAGTTTTAGCTGGCTTGAGTTTGGAAAAAGAACCACCAATGAAATGTTTTTTTCTTGAAATTTTAACTTTGGCCAGATCTTTCTGGCCAAGACTCTATGGACATTTGCAGGTCATCAACTGTGACATAAATCGCCGTGGACAGCAAACGAAGCTTAGCTTTTCTGGTGGTTGCTACTGTGGGACCAAGAGTGCTTGATCAGGGGAGGGTGGTCCTTGAGCCAGAGGGAGGGCTCTGCTCCTATTATGACTTTTCTCCTGCTATAAGTCATGAGCATCCGCAGAAGGGCTACTTGCCACTTGGGCTAAGAACACATTCTTATCTGCCCAAGGTGGGACCCCCAGCACCTGCATGCAGCTGCCAAAGACAAGCCTAAGGAAGAAGGAACAAAATGAAAAGACTGCAGTGCTGGCTTCACAGCACTTTCAGAATACATCTCATTGTTGTGAGCAACAGGGGTGCCTGGAGCACTTGTCAGAACCAAACCTCCTAATTTAAGGCAGAAGGCCCCTGTGCTTGTGCATTCTCTTTCTCTCTCCTGCTCTCTTTCTGTCAAGCACCCCCCTTCTGAAAAGGCCAGACCCACCTCTAAGGGGATCGTCCCCAGGGTAAATGGCCAGGTATCTGGGTATTTCTTTATTTAGCCACCATCCAAGTTTTCTTTTCCTTTACCCCACAGCCTGGTTACCAGGAGTAACCAATGCAAATAACAAGCCCCTGAAGCAAGCCCCAGGAGGCCTATTGCTCAGCGGGCTCAGCTAGAATCCAAACTGAGCTTAGAGACATGATCCAACTTGTTCTGTAGATAATTAAGTGCTCCTGAGCTCTTCTTAAAAAAAAAAAAAATCCAACAGCATCCCAAAGAAAAATCACGAAAAGGATAGGAGGCTTTATAAGACTCTCTAGATGGGCTTTTGTCCATAGGGGGTGAATAGAAAATCTGTTTATTTATCCAAACAGCCTATTTTGTATGTTTGACCTGGTGACCAGAAGAGGTTAGTGTTATTCGGGGGGGAAGGGAAATGGAAGTTAAAGGGAAAAAAAATTTTTTTAAGTAGCAGTGGAAGCCTTCAGAAGATTTTTTTCAGTCTAAGCTTAAGAGGATTACAGAACGCATGGAGCCAGATTATAATAAAAAACAAGGGGGAAAAAAACAGGGACAGCAGAGGGAGATTATAAATACATAAGTACTCTGGATTGTGTTTACTGTCATCCCATCCCTCTTTTGCTTGGTCAGCCACTTCCCCTCCTTCGGATGTGAAGTAAGTAATTTTCTCTAAGGGAAGCCTTCTCTGGCCTTCCAGAAAGGACCAACTCTCCTGATCACTCCCATAACCCTCCTCAGAGTAATTTTTCTTTGTTTCTGTCACATTACAATTTAACATTTGTGCAATTATTTAATTGATGTCTCTATTTCTCTGACTAGATATGATCTCTCTGAAGGCAGGAAACGTGTCTATTCCTATTGGCTTTTGAGATCCCTGTGCCTAACATAGCAACTGACATACGGTAGGTATTCGATAAATATTTGTTGGTTCAATGAATGTTTCAATTGAATAATTATTCAATGAGTGAATAATTATAAAATAAATGGGTGGGTAACACTGTCCTTCATTCCTGAACACTTTCTGGCCAGTCATTGTAATATGTCCTTACGGAAAAGATTAGTTATCTGGGAGTCTTACTTATAAACTATCACCTGTTCCTACTGTGATCTGAGGAAGTGACTTGGCCTATGTCATGATTTATCCAAGGTGATCGAATGATAATAAAAATTTCTATATTGAATTTGAGCATCAATGAGGTTAATAATTGCAGTGGATCTAAACAGATCAAATATGTTTAAATCCACAAGATCTAATGATTTTTTAAAGGAAAGAAAAACTCTAATAGGTCATCACTGGAGGATACTGGTGAGCTAATTCATTATTTCGAAAACTGGAAAATAAAGGGAAAGATTCAAATATTTATCTTGCCTTTCCTATGTACCATTGATTAACCACAGATGAGAGGAAGTTTGGTTTAATAGAACTATTCTAGAAAATACAGATTATAAAATATTTAAATATAACCATTTTGAAACTCTTGATCAATTAATTGGTTGCAGCAAATCGTTTTTTCCAAAGAGCCATAATAATATTTAGATCCCAGAGCCATGACATCAGATAGGAGTCATTTCCCCTCTCCTTGAAATTGGAGGACCTTTTTTTCTCACTCATTCTTAGAGAATGGGAAGGAGTTTACCATTTTTCCCCAGTAACCCCTGCCCAAACTGAAGGAAACCTGAAATTCAGAAATCTGTGGGACAAACCTTGGTTACTGGTGTGTGTGTGTGTGTGTGTGTGTGTGTGTGTGTGTGTGTCTGTAACTTTTCCCCCTCTCTTTCTGCTACATGGCCCTGGACATTGATGCATGCACAGAAAATATGCAGCAGAGTGGGCCAAATAAATCCCCAGTTTTCTGAGTGGAAGATGGAAAAGAAGAGCCATGGGGAACTAAAAATATTAGGAGACCGTAGAGAAAAGGAGGCTGGGAAAATGAACTCATGAAGTTATTTATGAATTCTGGACTTATCCCAAGTAGCTCATGCATAGATCTGACCCTAAACAACATACCTTAGTCAACCACCTAGGTCCCAGCTGGGCTGCTGGGGCTGCTATTCGGTGATCTAAATAGCAATATAAAGTCTTTGAAAATGGACTTGGCATTGAAACCACAATCTCCAGAAGGCTGTTTGGAACAAGTGATCTAAACCTAAACAGTTTAAATGCCTACTAGAACAAAGCTTCTTAACATTCTTGATAGGATTTAAATAAGACCCAGAGTCTCATAATATTAGATTCAAAATGTCCAGTATACAATACAGTGTTACTGAGCATTTGAAGAACCAGAAAAATCTCAATGGAGTTTCCTAAAATAGACCAGCATAAATATGGCCAGTTGACTTTGACAAAGCTGCACAGGCAATTCAATGGAAAAAGGGTAGTCTTTTCAACAAACGGTATTGGAACATTTGGACATTCAGATGCCAGAGGGATGGTTAGAAAGACAGGTAGACAGATCAATCGATCCCAATCTAAACCTCACACATTATGCAAAATTAAAGTAAAATAGATCTTAGATCTAAATGTAAAGTATAAAACATTTTTTAAAAGCAGAGGAGAAAATATATCTGAGCTGGATTTACGCAAAGCGTTTGTAGGCACGACAACAATAGCACGATATAAAAAGAACTCACAAAACTCAACGGTAAGAAAACAACCCATTTAAAAATAAGCAAAAGACTTAAACAGACACTTCATCAAAGAGGATATACCGAAGACAAGCATATGAAAAGATGTTTAATATTATTAGCCATTAGGTAAATGCAACTTTAAACCATAATGAGATACTAGTACATATGTAACAGAATGACTAAAATAAAAATCCGATAACTTTAAGTATTAGTCATCACGTAAAACAACTAGAACTCTACTATATTGCTGGTGGGAATGCAAGATGGCACAGCCACTCTAGAAAAACGGTTTGACAGTTTCTTATAAAATTATATATTCAATTACCATGTTACTGACTAATCCCACTCCTACATATTTACCCTAGAGAAATGAAAATGTGTGTTCATTCAAACACTTGTACATAAATGTGTACATTGACTCTATTTATAATTGCCAAAAGCTGGAAACAACTCAAATCTCCTTCAGCAGGCAAATGTATAAGCAAACTGTGGTACATCCATACAATGAAATACTACTTAGCAATAGAAGGAATGAACTATTGATACAGCACCTTGAATGAATCTTAAAAGCCTTGTAATAAATGAAAATATTTAGTTTCAAAGTATTACACACTGTATAAATTCATTTATGTGGTACTCTCAAAAAGACAAAATTATAGTGACAGAGAAAAAAAATCAGAGGTTGAAATGAGTTGGGGATGGGGGAGATACCACTATGAAGGGTAGCAAGAGGGAGACTTGAGGTGATGGAATTGTCTGGTATTTTGACTGTGGTGGTAGTTACAAAAATCTATACATATGTTATAATTCATAGGTCTATGTACCAAAAGTGATAATTTACTGTATGTTAATTTAAAAGATTTAAAACAACAACAACAACCCTCCAGACCATTCCCTTTCTCACTAGCAGACCCCTAAGTTAATATCTTAGAAACAGTGTTTCTTAAGAGGTTACTATAAACAAACAGCCGTATTACTATCCTAACTTCTACTCCAGTATATTCTGATGCTCTTTTCTGTACTTTATTTACGAACATATGATTTATTTAAATTTGTCTTACCAAGGAGAATCACAAATTTAAAGAGATGCTCCCCTCTCTCCTCAATGCTCACAAAATAAATGCCAGTCCACTCATACTTGCTCTTCAGTGACACCATCCTGGTGATAATGAAAACACGATGAAGGGAAGCCTTAAAACCACAGGGAAATGCTCTGTTTGAGAACAGCAAAATGTCTCAGCCTATTATCATTTCTCCACTGGCTGAAACAGATTCTGCCCAGAATGCAATAGGATAGCAATTGGAAGCAGAGATTTATACCAAAGGCTAATAATATACTATAGTTTTTTTAGAGCAAGAGACCCTGGGCCTTAGTCCTAGGAGAGAAACTCTTGAGAACTCGTCTAAAGAAACAATGTTTGGAACTCTCTGGAAATTTTAAATGACAAGTACAACCATGGCAGTTTCAATGTGTGTTCCCAAATTCTTTGATACTGCTCCCTTAAAGAGGAGGAATCTAATTCTCCTTCCTTTGAATGTGGGCTGGACTTAGTGACTCACTTCCAACAAATAAAGAGAAAGTGACAGCTGTGTGACTTTGGAGATAGTTATAAAAGCCACTGTGGTTTCCTGTTCTCTTTCTCCTCCCTCTCACTCTTCCTGGATCACTTGCTCTGGGGGAAGCCAGCTGCCACAGGGAGAGGCTCATACAGAAAGACCTTGACCTCCAGCCAAGAGCCAAGTGGCTGTGCCATCTTGAAAGTGGATCTTCCAGTCCTGGTCAAGCCTTCAGATCACTGCAGCCCTACTGCCCTAACCACCACCTTGTGAGAAACTCTGAGCCAGAATGACCTAGCCAAGCTACTCGTGAATTCCTAACCCTCAGAAACTGGGAGATAATAAATGTTGGTTGTTTTAAGCCACTACATTTGGGGACAACTTGTTATGCAGCAACAGATAACTAACATAGCAACTATGCTAATGTTAAACTGTTCTTTTTGTTCGAAAAAGAGAAAAAGAAAGGAGGTAGGAATTGAGATAAGGATTCAGTTCAATATTTTTATGGAGCCAAATAATGCTCAAGTTATCTGGACTTCTTGTACAAAGATACAGGGAATTTCCTAGAAATGAATTTTTAAATGAATCCTCTTCCCACACAGGCACCCTCGGGCTGATGCCCTACATGGCAGTTGGGGAAGCTACGCTGAATATCACACCTACCTCCCACCAGGGATTCCCAAACTGCTACTTTAATAAACAGTCTTTTAAATAGGATATGTTATGTAAGTTATCTCAGAATAAAGCCTAGAAAAGGGATCTGTATAAGAAAGCCACTCAATAAATGTTGTTTTGGTGTTAGCAATGGGCTTCTATTTTTATTCTTTTACTTAGCAGACACTGAACTCATACCCAAGTCAAAAAGACCAAACCAAAACAAAAACCCAGAACCAAGGTTAAATTCATGACCCTGTTTCTCTGCACTCATACATAGGGACTTTCTTTTCAAATACAAACCTGGACTTTACCATATGCCATGGGACTGTTGGCATGAGAAGTTACTCTAAGAGAAAAGTAAGTGGTGATGTTTGTGACTTCTAACATGGAAGACAGAAAATCTGCCCTGCAACTCACAAGTCAGTGAACGTTTGACAGAAAAAATATGCTTTGGCAGTATTGTTTGTTGTATTCTTTAAAAGGAAATTGAAAACATAGGATCACAAGGGTCAGATGGTTATTATTGGAAGCCGGTTCTCATAAAATGTAATACATACCATTTCCCCCGTCTAAATTGCATTGCTTTGTCCAAGTCACCCGATGTAGCCCAGGATAAGGTGTTTTTCTGATGTAGATAACCACCCAGGTTTCCAAAGGCACATCCATTTAAAAGTGGGGGCCTGAAGAACACCAACAGTGACAGAAAAAATGATATTTTCTGTAACCTCAGCATCACTGAAAATGGTTCCACCAAAAAAAAAAATTGGTTTATAAAAAAAAGAAAACCTTATTATTAAGCACATATAATACTATTCAGTGAAACCTGCTGCTGATGGCAATGGCCCAGAATAGGCCTTTAATAGAGCCTCACTCTATGTAGGGTTTTAAGAAACTCTAAACATTTTATAGATCAAAGTATCCTTACAGCTTTTTTTGTGATGGACTTATATGTCACTAAGAGGAAAGAAACACAGCTTAACTTTGGAAGAGGGCTGCATCGTCAGAGTTGTAATTGACTCAGTGACCAGGCAGTGTGGTGGCAGGACACCACAGGGAGTGTCCACTCTGTGCTAGAGGACATCGTGAGTGCTGCCTACTCAGGCTTCATGACCTGCAAGATCCCCGTAAGGCTCACAGTATATAGATGAGAAGACAGAAGCTCTGAGGGGATGAGTAATTTATTTTTTCAGTATCCAAGAACTGGGAAATCAGAACCCAGAGCCATGTGACCCCAAAGCCTAAATCTCCTCTATATGCCCTCCATCCCCTACCTGAAAGTGCCAAAAGAAGGACTTATTTTTGTTGGCATGGTCCCAAAGAGACCCCTGCTGAAATGCATCACAGGGGGACACTCAAGGAAGATTATTTTATTTTACACTTGTGTTTCTGGCTCATTCAACAGAGTTCTGAGTGACATATTTAAGATGCAACTGACACCTCCACAGTGTGACTGATGATTACTTGCCATTCCCTAGCTCAGGACTCTTAACTCACCCAGGCGAATAGGCTGTAATAAAGTGACACTTACAATGGAGCTTGAGTTCAGCGTGAGCTTCAAAGATATAACCCACAATGGTGCACAGGATTGGAAACCTTCCCCTCAACCGCCAGTCTGTCCATAGTGTTATTTTTAATCCCTTTACATGGCAGTGGGAAAAGAACACCTAATGGAAGTCACTTTAGGTAGCAGTAGGTGAGAGATAAAACTGCTGTGTTAAAGGAGAGAATACCAGGCCTAGAAACAAAATTTTTTAATTAGTTCATCTCCTGGTACCCCAGGCCAATATTCTGAGCAAGCAGGGAAGGCAAGGCACCACCAACGTAGGTTATTCCCTCCAACCTCCCACCCCATGATGGAAAACTCCAAACAAGCAAAGACACCTACACAAACAGCTCATGTCTTTATTTAGAAACTTCCATTCCACTAGTAGGAGAAAGTTCCTAATCAAGGCAGCCAGTGGCTCGGTAGCGATGAAGCTGTCAAATGGAAAGAGAAATCACACAATTAAGAGAGACTCAGGTCCCAGTTCCTCAGGCTCCCATGCCTGTGGTGGGCATGAGGGGTTCTCGCCCCAGTAAACCTATCTCATCAAATCTACAAAGCAGAGCAATCTCAGCTCAGCCCAGGGGCTTGTGAATGTCACATAAAGGTGATGGGGCACTCAAGAACCGACCAGCATTTCCTGACAGCGTTAATGATGTGAACTTTGTTTCCATCCCAAATTTCTTATCTTGCTCTCCTGGGAATAACAAGGTTACCAGAAGAATGCCAGGAGGTGTGACCACTACAAAGAAAGCAGAAAACAAATAATACCTGGTGCTCCATTTATTTGAAGTCCCAGCCATGTTGCATTATAGTAAATGGACTTTGTGAGTTTCCATCTGGCAAGGCCAAATTGGAACTAAGAAAGAGTTGCAATGAAGAATCTGTACAGCTATTTCTAGGGACAAGAGCAGGCCAACAGCAGCAGAGGCCATGTTAAGACAAATGGCCCACTCTTGAATGGCGTACCATAATGTCACTACAATTAGATGGATTAGAGGTTACAGTTCGCCATACATAGCCATAGGATATCCACTGATAATCACACATTTTGTTCTACCGACAGATAACAGCAGCCCACAAATGAGATGAACTTCCTCTGTATACACATGTTACACGAAATCAATACTTAATTACAGCAGTGCCTGCATGTGTGGCTGGCAGTCAGTTCTGGTGAGGATGTGGGTACAAAGCTACTCTGCTAGAGCAGCAAGTTAACAAGCTGAAAGGGGTCAGGGGCATGGTGGCAAGGCAGTACCCATCCTGCTGACCATGCCTGAGGTCTAGACTGAGGTGAATCGCCATGTGGACACTAGGCTTGGGTTGGAGAACAGAACCGAGACATAAATAAATATGCCATCAGGGGAAGAGCAGGCACTTTCTGTGACAGCAGTTGCTAGGATGCTATTGTGGATCAGGACCCCTGACACAGACCCGAGGAGAAATGTACAGCATCTGAAGAGTCCCCCTACAGAGAAGCTGTGTGGCCAAAGCAAAGAACAGAGGGTGGAGAATCGAGTGACATGGGATATGGATGCCAGCTCTCCTGCCCGTAGCAAGCTGCAAAATATCTTGCCGTTCAAGTTATGTATCCATTAAACTGCAATGATACTCCTTTTCTAAGTCAGAGGGCCACTGTGAGGATAGAGTGAAATCAGACAGACAGAGAGTACTCTGTAGACTATGAGCCTCCAGGCCACTGTAAGAGATTATTTTTATTTTAGGAAGTGATAAGACCTAGGTATGCAATATCATGAATGATCAAGAAGCAGCAGCAATAGCTTCATTTATAAAGTTCCCAGTACAAAGTTGGTGAGGCCACACTGAAATCTACACATGCGCACAAAGAAGAGAGGTTAACAAACCTGGAGGAGACATCCCACCCAGAACCAAACATACACGCAAGGGAATCTGGAAACTTATTCCATAACATCTATGCCTTGCTCACGTGATTCCACTCTAGAGAGCGTTCTACTTGAAATCTACATGCCGATCCAAGGATTCTGCTGTTGTCCTTTCTTTTTTTAGTTTCTTTTGTATAGCCACCTTTTCTTAGAATGCATTATCTTCCTATACCTCATTCAAAGGCCTACCAGTTTGTTTGTTCATTTGTTTATTTGGCAAAATATCTAATCATTCCTTGAAAAAAAATGAATTTTGTGGCTATAGCACTGGGAATTGTTTTCAGAAAGTAACATTTAAAGATATAATAGGAAGAGAAAGAAAAGAGCTTTAAGCAGCTCCATTACAAAATAGCTGGAAAGTCTTGCCTTAAAAGAAGAAGTGGGTTGTTTGTGGGGGAGAACTCAGCTCTGCAGTTGGTCAGTCCTCACTGCTTCACAGCTATGTGACTCTGGATTGGTCAGCAAACTTTCCATAGCCTCATTCAGTTGCCTCATCTGTTAAATGGCAATGTAGACATGAGGAATTCAAAGGTTTGTTGTGGGTGGCCCAAATTCTTATAAGTGGTTCCAGAGTTTTCTCCATCATCCCTTCAGCAATGCATGAAGACTTCCTTCACATTAACCAAGTAAACCTATCTCTTGACTGGTGACATCTGCCCCCTTGACTGGTGTCATTCACCCTTCACCAAAAGCAGAGAAATTCATTTCATAACTGAGAAATTGGCCAAGCATGCAAACAAAGACTCTTCATTCAACTCACAAGAGTTAGCCCATGTGAGATCAAGACACAGTCACCAGACGCGAGCATTCAGGCTTACGAAAATCAGAATTTTCCATGGGTGGGTTGAGATGAAATGTACACTAAATGCATCCTAGCTTTACTGGACTCCTCCTTATGCATTTGCTAAATAGGATACATTTGACAATGGATGTGTTACTGATTTAAACCAAATGCTGCTCCTGAAAGTTGGGGCATTTTAGAAGGTGAGGCCATTCGAGCACTATGCCAAATTACAGAGCCACCACATTGCATGCAGATTTGAACTGCAAGAAGTCAAAATAAGACATAAAATATGTTGAGCCTTTTTTTATGTGCAAAATTTGTATTAATATAAGTCTAACCACCCAAATTAAAAGTTTATAGACAATCACATAATTTAATCTCAAAGATGAAGGAGCTGTAAAGTGAGTTTTTGCTAGGGCTATATAGGGACACTCATTTTAGCTGATAAACAGAACTCCCTCCTAACTTTTGTTGGTATTAGTCTTGAAGTAGGTGAATTTTGAATTATGCAAGAACTCCAGAACATATTCCTCAAATATGACCCCTCAATGTATGTTTTTCATTTATAATTTAAGAACCCCAAATCCAGACAGATGCCTGAAGCTGAAAGACTACTGGGAACCAGAGCATGGAACAGTTTGTTCTAAAAAAGAGTAAATTGAAGACTTTGCTTTATAAAGTATGGGTTAAGTCTGATATCTAGTATTAAATTTCATGGCACTCATTTCAGCCACCTAATCTGTCAGGGACACACATACATGAAGTGACATTGATCTCAGTATCTAGGGTATGTGCTGGATCTCAAATATGCTGTTGGCTCTTTGTGTCTCTCTTTGGGCTCTTGCAGTCACTCACAGAGGATTCTCAAACTCAGAGGCTCATTTGAAAACCCCTTTCCAGCTTTAGAAATTGCTTTCACATACATTAATGCACATTGTTCTTAGTGTCCGTAATAACTCTGTGAGATAGGCAAGACAGGGATCCTAGATCACAAAGAAGACAAGAGAGTTGCAAAAAGTCACAAAACCTAAGCTGTATGAGACACAGGTCTTCAGACTCAAACCAGGAGCTCATTATATCACATCAATCTGTGCTATGGTTTGGAAATGGTCTAAGAGGAGACTGTCAGCTCACCACTCAGGGCTAGGAATATCTCTCCAAGGAGTAATACCTACTTACCCCCACATCCCAGACTGTTTGCTCACTCTTTTTGGCTGCCCAGCACCCATCCCTTCAGAGGCCCTTCCTTCCCCCATTGGAGACAGTCTCTTGGAACAGTTAAAAGAAGCGCCCACTCTTTCCTTCCATCGGTGAGCATGTTAGCAAATGAATCAATTGGATACTTGCTTCCTTCCAGGATTCTCAATTTCAACCAAAAAAAGAACAAAATGAAAATTGTTAGGGCTCATTCATTGAGTCTTAGCACTCTGATGCTACAAAATAATTCTTGCCAACTAGCATGCTTGGGTTCATGTCCGTTTCCAAGCCTGCTTCTTTAGCCTGACACTGATTCTGTGAGTAATGCCATCCCTTCCAACAAATTTCTGCTTGGTTAAATTAGCCAAAGTCCATTTTGGTTACTTGCAATCCAAGAAACAGAGCTTGGAACCCAACTAAGTCTGTATCTTTGTACATACACTGGTACCCAAAAAACAAGAGATGAGAGCGCCTCTGTGTGTGTGTGTGCGTGCGCACACGTGTACATGCTCTTAGTCTCAAAAGTTTAGACTACATGTCCAAGAGAAAATGATTTGCAATTTTTATTCTGTGCATGATATATTGTACAATTATTGAAAATAATATGCTGACTTTTATGAGCTAAATGGGGATTTAAGATTGCTTGTGTTGAAAGAAACAAGAAGTTTGGCTTAATCTGATGTCCATTTAGTATTTAAGGTTGTATCATTGTTTTGCTTCTTCTCTTACAGTTTTTTTCACAACCAAATATCAAAGTATTTACATTTATGTGATAATTGGATTATTATATTTTTTTCTGAAGATGAGCTATTATTCCAAACTATTATCAAGCGTCTGGCAGTACACCAGGTCTGCCCTTTTTAAATGTACGTTGAACAACAACAAAAATGGATAAAAATATTTCCTCTGGCTTTGCAAAGGTTGAAGTAGTTACCTAGAAGTTACGGATGAAAAAAACCCCAAGATTTCTGTCAAACTTAAATTGACTTTTATCACATTTCCCCACTCTATAGCTTACTCTCTTGATGACATGCTTTTCCGCCTGATCCCAGTAATTCCGAAGCAATTACATTTCCAAGAAAAGAAATGCAATAAGCAAAGTAAATTCATAAAGCGGGACTCTGAATGCATTTCTGCCATCTTTGGCTTGATATCGATCCTAGATGATGTATCCTGAACAGCAGGGAGATCATTTGTAATCTTTATTATGATGACAGCAACAAATAACTGAAAATGCCCTCCTATGACTGAATATGCTTGTTGAATTCTTTTTAATTTTTCAAAAAAATATTGTGTTGGGCATCAACATATGCACAAGAAGGAACACCAACATATGCACAACATATGCACAGCATATCCCTCTCAAGTTTATGACCATGTGTCTTGAAGGGTTTAGACTAGAAATGGGCTGAAGAATTTAGTTCCCATGGAGGTAACCATATTGATAAGTTGCTTCTCCAAGTTTATTGTTAAGGTTTTGCCTGGAAGGAAGGAAGGAAGGAAGGAAGGAAGGAAGGAAGGAAGGAAAGAAGGAAGGAAGAAAAGAAGGAGGGAAGGAAGGAAAGAAGAAAAATCTTCTTCTCTTTCAACTTATGACATATGAGCTCGTCAGCTATCTGCATACCTATCATCAGTGGGAAAATGTCAATCCCAAACAGACCTCCACATCCCTCAGCTCCTGCCATATTCTCTTCCCTGATTTACAATGGTCATTTTTTTTTTAGGAAATGCAAACGCATGTTAATATTATCCCACAAAGAGCATCATTAGGAAAGCAAATATCAGGCATTGCACAGGGTAGACTTTATCACACAGCCCAATGGAGATGGATTTTAAGCTTTGGTTTTGGGGAATTATCTATGCTTCTCTTTCCTCTCATTAATGCAGACATTAAAAAATTAACTATATCTATAAAATGCACTTTTGTAAAAGAGGCATGCAGACTTAATTAAGAATTTCACTGTGAATGTTACTGCAAAATAATTACAATTGTGTCTAATGTGAAAGGTTTTAATTTTTCCCCTTAGTTTATTCATTATTTAGGTAAAATTATGATAATCAGGTATTATATGCCAGATTACACAAATGAATGGTATGAATATAGGGTTTTAAAAATTATCATATACACCAGCTTTTCATTCTACAAAATTTAGGAAAACTGTAGGTCATACATATTAATGAGGCTTTATTACCATTTAAATTTGCCAACTAACTATAGACTATTATTCTGAAAATACAGTTCTGCATTCAAGCTACCTTGGTACTGCCTGTGAGTTCACCAACAGAGTGTACTTTTACAGTTTACAAATGTCATACCCCCTAGTCTAAGCCCAAAAAGAATCTCTGCTGGCACCACTGCCTCTGGGAAGTCTACCCACCCTCCCTTGTCCTGGATTTGGGAACCCTCATGTGCCTCTCATAGTGAGTTGTCCTTTCTCTCCCAAGAGCTCATTATACAGTAGGAAAAGTCTGTTTCTGATGGTGACTCTCTCTCTTTTTTTTTTAAGATTTTATTTATTTATTTGCAGAGAGAGAGAGCCAGCCAGCGAGAGAGGGAACACAAGCAGGGGGAATGGGAGAGGAAGAAGCAGGCTTCCCGCGGAGGAGCCTTATGCGGGGCTCGATCCCAGAACTCTGGGATCACTCCCTGAGCAGATGGCAGACGCTTAACGACTGAGCCACCCAGGCGCCCCTCTGATGGTGACTCTTAATTCAGAATGCAAAGCCATGTCTCCTCCCTGCTCTATCCTCTATCCCAGTGCCCAGCAAAGATATTTGTTAGAAGGAGTTATTGAATGAGTGGATGGATGGATGCAACAAATATTGAGCACTTATTATATGCCAGGTTCTATTTCTGGGAATATGGCTATAAATAAGAAAGGATCCCAGTCTTTATGAGGCCTACATTCTATTGAGGGGGTGCTCTCATCTCCAGTGATAAGATTCTAAGATTAGGCATGGGTCTAAGAAGACAATCCATCCACTGTAGTATATACTTCATGCCTCTTGTGCCATTTTTTTTTTCCTAATAACTGTACACTGGAGTTTTAAATACAAGGTTAGCTAATGATACAGTGCTATTCTTTATTTTTTATGTGCCACTGTTTCTCATAGCTCAGTATTGCTTGGAACCCTCCCAGAGAAGAGAATTGGTTGGGCTAAGGCATTTCTGGGGTCCCTGACCAAATTACCCTATAACCTTTGCCACATTCACCCATCCTACCTCAGTTTTGGTAATTGACTATGACCTACTTCTCTGAGTCCTAGTCTGGTTAATCTATCCAGTTGTGCAATTTGAAAAAAAAATGCTCTCCAATTATCAACATATGCCTATGTAATATATAAAACAGCACTCAGTATACCAGCACCCTAAGAATGGGATCTCTAGTGTTTAAGCATCCCCATCCTAATTAAGTTGGACTTATTCCTCACAGCTCTATCCATTACCTACAACAACAACATGTCATTCACTGCCTCTACCTCCAGGTGACTCTCCATACCATAGCTAGAACATTCTTTATAAAAGTATGTGGATATCAGAGAACACCACTCTTTGACTCAAAACCCTATGAAGTCTCCCCATCACACCTGGAAGTCCTTGCCATATCCTATGAGGCTTTGCATGAGCTGAGCTGACCCCCCTCTCACTCTCAGACCTCACTTCCTACCACTCTCCCTCCCCTACAAACACTGGCCCTGCTATTCCCAGAATATGCTCAACATGTTGTCACCTCAGGATTCCCTCTTCTTAAAACACTCTTTCTCCCAGCTTTTCCTGTCCCTGGCTTCAGTCTCCACTCAAATGTCTTGTCTTTGGAGAGGCTTCTCCTCACTACCTCATCAAAAATAGTCCCTGCCACACTCTATCTGCTTGCTGGATGCATTTTTCTTCCTATCATTTATATTATGCATTGATGTGCTTGTTGTCTATTTCACCTCTTAGAGTGTAGATCCCATTAATGAAAGCACTTGATCTTGTTCACCTCTCTACCCTAGGGCCTAGAACAGTGCCTGGTACATAGTAGGTACTCACTAATTTATGTTGAATTAATTAATTAATAATATACTCACTGCATGCCAAATTGCCTGACCCAGTTACCTTCAAAGTATAACCTCCTCCCGGGTTTCCCAATACTAAGCTCTCCCACAACAATCCAGTAAGTTCCCTGATAGTACTACTGATTGTCTACACCTGTGCTGTCAATATGGTAGCCATGAGCCACATGAGGGTACTGAGCACTTAAAATGTAGCCAATCCTAGTTGAGATGTATTGTAAATATAAAATACACAACAGGTTTTGAAAACTTAGTATGAAGGAAAGAATGTAAAATATCTTATTAAGATTTTTTTATTGATTGCATGTTAAAATGATATTTTGGCTATGTTAGGTTAAATAAGAACATTATTAACATTAGTTTTATCTGTTTCTTTATACTTTTTTTAAGTGTGGGTACTAGAAAATTTTAAATGACATATGTGTCTCACATTAATAGCTTGCTTTATATTTCTGTTGGACCAGCAGCTTTAGAGCAAGACTCTCTAATTAGGAGATACAGAGGAAAGTATAAAGAGCATAGGCTTTGTGTCAGATAGAGGGCTGGAATTCTGGCTTTTCTGTTATTAGCCAATGACCATGAGCAGGATTCTAAAGTGTCTGAGGCTCAGTTGCTCATCTGTTCAGTGTGTGCAGTGGGAGTTACTTTGGAGAACAGTTACGAGAAATAATGACTCATGAAAGTACCTTATGTGTCCCAGGCACCCAGAACATGCTGCTCCTTCCCCTCCTCCCATTACTACAGAGTCCTGCCATTCAGATGCCACACCTTTTCGGTCTATTCCCCAAGCTCTACATTTTACTTATATCTAACCAGGCCAGGGTGCCTTCAGTGCCATGGCAAGGATGAAGCATTTATGTGGTCATTTTGCAAATATGTTCAAGTACCTAGTCTGCAAAAAAACTGTGCTATTGACTAGAATGGGGCAGGGCAGGGGGGAAAGGCTTTGAACACAAATCTGTGAAAAGTAAGGAAGAGGGGTTCTGTAGCATCCTTGTTGATGGTAGGACAACAGAGATGACCCCATGTGTGTGTACTACCCCACTCTCTTGTAAGTGCCAACTGGAAGCTATTCTGCTAATTCCCTGGCCCTCTACTTCAGTCATCCTGGACTATGGCATGGCTTTTCAGGACTGTACCTCAGAAATTTATAGAGACCTGAATACACAAACTAACAAGCAAAAGCCAGGGTTTTCTTGCTTCCTACTGGAGGTGTTAGGTTAAAATCCAGGAATCTGCATTAAAAAAACAAAAACAAAAACAAAAAACAACTCCATAGGAGATCCTGATATATATACAATCAGAACTAAGAATTACAGGAAGGGTGCTCATAAATCATGTGTTAGCATTTGCATTCTGACCTCCCATAAAATGCACTCCCTTGGGCAAACCACAGAGCCTTCCTAAACTTCAGATTCCTTATCTATAAATTGACACCTATATACAGGGCAGTTGTCAGGATGGACTGGCATAATGCATGGGACACCCTTACATATCTAAACAGACTTCATGAATGGTAGCCATTTCAGTATTATAGTTAAAAAGCCAGAAAGGGAACCATGGTACCAAAAGGAAAAAGAGCTTCTCTACCATCACTGCCTGTTTTCTCTGGCATTTTTTACTTCAGTCCAAATTTCAAGTCATCCACTTTTTGTTAGTTATCCTTAAGCACTGAGGACAGGTGTTCTAAGTACCAGCACAGCTGGACATTTTTTGTATTGGTGCAATGGAGCAATTACCACCAAAAGTCCCATCGAAATGTCTATATTTAAGACTAATGAAGATGAGACATTCCTTTAGTGGCCAGTGGTTCTTTCTTTTTCATGCTGTGCAGATTTTCAACTTTGCAATTGAAATGTGACACTCCCCCCTCTAAAATCCCCATGCACCTTCCTGAATAAATCCACACGGGCCAGAACTGGATTTCTCAACCATGCCATAAAAGAAAAGGACTAAAGAGTTGGTCAGAAGCGACCCTGGAATGGTTAATTTAGAATTTTGTTCATGAAGTACAGAGCTCTGAAGTTTTTTAAACTTCCCTGGAGATTTCAGACAGAAGTTTCAGCATGTCTGGCATTTCACTTCATCTTGACTGAGCTGAGCCCCAGCCTCTCTCCCAGCTCCTGGTCCTGGGGCTTGGCCAGGAACCCATTGAGCTGAAGAGAGAAGAGGAAAAAAATTGCAGAATGTTTTTGAGATTCCTGCAGAGACCCTTCTTGGCTCTCAGAAATGTCACTAGAATACTCAGGAGAATCAGGTGGTATCTCCATCCAATTATTCTTTTATGATTTTATAATCACAGAGAAATTTCTTAACCATGTGGTATAGCAATTTTTTAAAATGTCTTCTCTCCCCTGCCCTCTCATGAATTTCTTCCATAAGGTGCGGGTATCAAACAAGAAAAAAATCAAGTGCTTTGTTTCTTTCCTAAAGTCAATGTCTAGTTAATTATTGGGCAACAGGAATAAACGAATAAACAAATGCAAAACTATCTAGTTTTTATCCTGAAAAATATGCAGGTATTAATTGCAACTGTATTACTGTATTGTTTTCCCTGGGATGCTAACACTGATGTAATGAATGTGACATGAAGAACAAATCAATATTATAATCACTAAAGTAGCCAATCAATTCTTTCAGACCACAAAATATCCTATATTTTGAGGGTGACAAGGGCCCATCAGAAGCCTTTAACACCAACCAAACCTCTCTGTGTAGCAACAGGATTTAAAATTTATTTATTTTAGAGAGAGAGAAAGAGTGAGAGAGAACAAAGAGGAGGGGCAAAGGGAGAGGGAGAGAGAATCTCAAGCAGACTCCGTGCTGAGTGCAGAGTCCAATGCAGGGCTCAGTCTCACGACCCAGAGATCACAACCTGAGTCGAAACCAAGAGTCAGACACTTAACTGACTGCACCACTCAGGTGCCTGGCAACTGGATTTTAAATGTTGGGCCCATTTTTAGTGCTCTGACTTCCACTTAAATTTTAAACAGCTGATAATGATTTAATAAAAGAGGTTTAATATTTAAGAGGTTAATACTTAGGAGTTATTTCTTAGGCCTTAGAGGAGAGTGTGATATAAATATGGTAAACCAGTTGGATATACTTAGTTTTTCTTCAGCACATAGATTTTTTTTTAATGTTTTTTTATTATATTATGTTAGTCACCATACAGTACACATCCCTGATTTTTTATGTAAAGTTCGATGATTCATTAGTTGCGTATAACACCCAGTACACCATGCAATACGTGCCCTCCTTACTACCCATCACCAGCCTATCCCATTCCCCCACCCCCTCCCCTCTGAAGCCCTCAGTTTCATAGATTTTAACAACATATCAGTGTTAGAAGTCACATTGGAGAGAAAATTATACATACTTGAATGTTACTTTGTCACTTTTTAAAATTTCATTTGGACTTGAGACATTGTTGTAATGTTTAATAGAAAAGGTTATCCTTTTTAGGAATAATTCTTTTTAATAGGTTGAGGAATAAACACAAGGAAGAAGTAATGCAGAACCGAGGACAGCTCTGTCCTCCTAAGCCACTTCTTCTCTAATTGGGTAATAGAGTCAAAGAAAACGGACTAAATATCAAATCAAGTATGCAGAAGCAAAGACCTCTGTCATCCCCACCTATGGTAAGAGAGAGTTAAGTGCAGCATTCCCTAACCTGAAGGCTTTGACCCCAAATGGTTTCATGGTAGGCCTGAGATGAGATGCCATAGAAGGAGATGAGCATGGGCCTGACTGGAAATGGATATCTGGAAGCCTCCAGACCATAGAGATATAATTAGAATTGATAATTGAACTGATAATAAGAGAAAATATTAAAATCTTAAAATGTCTATGACTTTTTTTTCCCTTTCACTCTTGCTTTGACCAGTTAGCAAATTTCTTAGAACCCTCTTAGAGAATGTGCTTGTCAATGCTTTTACTTACATTGTAACACATAATTTAATTAGCTAAGAAAATACAAAATTTCTGGTGGCTCAGACATCAGTTCCCGAGGAGAGAGAGTAAGCCAACTTGTCTACCTCCATGACCTATTTAGAGACTTCTATAGAGGTGTGTGACCAACACTTATGAGTACCTACACTGGGCCAAGAACTTAAAGACATGATTTCATTTAACTCTAAGAATTATCCTGTGATACAAGTAACGAGCTGAAGGAGGTTGGGTATTTGTTCAAGACCATGAGACTAGTAAACGGCAGAAATGGGACGTAAGACAGGTCTTTGTGTGTGTCTTTTTACTACACCTGACTGCAAACACAAGTCCCCAGAATTCTAAAAGAGCCTTGAAAATACGTCCTATGGAGATGACCATATAGGGTGATGTATATTTTACAGAAATACTATAGGTTCCTAAATTTGAAATTTGTCTCATGTTTCTATATTTAAAGAATCCCTGCATTCGGACCAAAAAAAAAAAAAAAAAACCAAACCAAACCAAAACAAACAAAAACAAAAAAACCTCTTACACTCAAAGAAGGACTATTTCTTTTAAGTCAGCAGAAATAAGCACAGTGCTTGGTGTACTTTTCTAAATTTGCTCAGTTTCTGCTAATTTCCTTTTGTTTTTAACCAAAGGGGAATAAAGAGCCCTATCAAAAGCTAAATTCAAAATCTTCTCTTCCCTGTTTCTTGTTGATTACAACTTTTCAAAAATACATTCCTTCTTCACTGTAGAAACATTTGCAAAACTAACATCCAGCAACCACATAAACACTACTTAAGGAACATTCATTCTCTTTCTTTCTTTCTTTCTTTTTCTTTGAGACCCACCAAATCCAATATACTGGCCTTCATTAAAATCAACACACCTGACAATTACCATTGCCATAAGATTCTTGTATAATAGCCCCCAGTACTATCTGAACACCCACTATTTCAAGCACACTACAAGGCAACAATTTTTAATTTTTCAAACAAATTTCTAAGGTCCCTCTTGCTTGGTGCTCATCATATAAATAATCAAATCAACATTGCATCCTACTTCACAGTGGGCAGCACACTATTAATATTCAATAAAATACTATTTAACATTCAAGCAGTGTTATAGAAGAATATTTAATAAAACCTAAAAATATTCTCTCTATATTGATAAAGGAAAAGAAAACAAGTCTCGAAGGGTTACAAAGACTATAAAGCTCTTTGAAAAGGATCTGGAAGGATATACGCTAAGATGTTATTAGTGATTATCTTTGTTCAATAAGAATTAGTGGATTTTTTTTCTCTGTATTTTTGTTTTTATTTTAAAGAACATGGGAGGTTTTCAAAGTAAGAAATAATAAAAATTATTTATGGATTCTAATCATAATGTGTATATTACTATGTATTTCATTTTATCCTCAGAACCAGGAAAATTACTCTCTTCTTTGGCTGTGAGATAGGCAAAACGAGTGTTAGTAACTCATTGTACATGTGGAGAAATGGAGATTAAGCAATTTGCTGCTAGCTTCCAGGTGGAAGAGGCCAAAGTGAAAGTTAGGACTGGTGACTCCAATCTGTGTTATTTCCACAACTTCTTCATATATTCATGTGATTGCAATTTTAGGAAAGTCAGTTTTCATTGCAAGTACATCCTTATATCATTTATTACAACCTTCTACCAATATGGAAACATTAGATGTGATATGACATAAAGCTTCCATCTTTCAATCAATTCTAATACAGTGGTAATGGGAGACATTAATAATCAATCACAGCACTTTATCCTACTGGCATAAGGCACAACATTAAAAGCCTTCGCAACCTATTTCTCCAGACAGCCACTTGCACATTAGGGTTGACACATGAAAAAAATTTAGCCATATGTACCAGAAAAAGCATGAGGGCATGCATGACCGGAATCTGCCATCCCCAGGGATATCAAATAGTACATCACCAGCGATTAAATACACATACTACAGCTCAACTACTGCCTTCAAATTCATTCATCTAGTTTCCTAATATGTGTTACATAACATGGGGAAAACAAGGGTTGGGCATAAATTTTACTTTCAAAGGGCCTATGTTCTACTGGGGAGGAAGATGAAGATTCTAAAAGCCTGTATTGCAGAGGGGAGAATTCTAAGCATCAGACATCGGTGCTCTGCTCAGAGAAAGCCAGAGGAGTTTGGAGAAAGGCAAGATTACCTCCATCTACCTCCAAACAAAGCTTCTGGAGGGGCTAGCATTTGAGCTGGGTGCCAACGTAAGGAGTTTGGCATTTATTTTCCTGGCATTGGGGAGTTAGCGATGGCTGTGAGAAGCTAGGTCCATGATGAAAGCTGTACAAGGAAACACATCTGGCAGGATCACATAGGCTCACCTGAGTGGAAACAGGCCAGAGATTCAAAGGACATCACAAAGGGAGAACTGCAACTCCCAACTTCAGGTTTGAAGATGTTAGTGCCGCTTTTAGATAGCACAGTTGTAGGAGAAATAAATAACTCTGACCAGTTTTAGTGCCTACTTCTCTCCCTTGCATTCAGAGTCTGTGTTGACCTGACCTGGAGGGATCTGGCTGCCACTTAAGGGAAGATAAAATATGGCCAGCTCAGTAATGGAAACCAGGAGCACAAATGCGGCTTGCTTCCCCAGCTACAGGCCAAATACATCAAGCGTTCTCTTTGCTTCACCTGAGTTGGAGCCCAATTTATCTGCCAGCTCAGGACTTCACCATCCTTACAGAACAGGAAAAGAAGAAAGAGGAAGAGGAAAAAATAGGAAGAGGACGGAAGTCAGGGCAAGGCATAAGCACATTCCACTCCCAAGAGCTTGGGGACCAAGGCCAGGCCCCAGGGAATTAGCAACTAGCAGTTACTGAGCACTTTCTGTCGATCAGCACTTTATAGCAGCTATCTCACTGAATCTTTAACACAGCACTAGAGAGAGAATACTATCATCCTTAAATTATAGAAAAAGAAATTCAAACCCAGATTCAGTGGAACCAGAACCAGCCAAGAATCGCTTGAGGAGAAGAAAGAAGTCACTTGCCCAAGATGCTAAATCCAAGTGGCAAGTAGGTGAACCGGCTCTTACCTCAGGTCTGCCTGACTCTTCAGGCCATATTTTCCCACTGCACAACTCAGTCTGTCAACATCAAACATCTGTACTTGCTGGGGTGATGTTCAGAAGTGGGAGCAGAGGCAAGCCATTACTCCTCATTAACTTGCTTTCACTCATTCTCTTAGCTCTCTTCTTGGTATTGATTTGGATTTTTGGCCTTTTTGAACAATGTGTTTATTTTCAAGGAGTTTTCCAGCTCAGCATCAAAATGACTTGTCAAGCTTCACTCCTGTGTCAGGTGCTTGACACACTATAGTAGCCCTGCTCTTCCCGGAAGGTCTTTGCAAGCTGCTCATGCTTACCTTTCTTGTCTGGATTTCTGACATGACTGTGACAGCTGTGTGCACCACTCTATTTCTTTTCTGTGTTTTACTTTCCATTCCACCAAACTAAGTTTTACAAATCCATTTCTTGGTGTGCACAATAAAACTCTCTAAGGAAGGTCTGGCAGCACAGGCTTATCGTTATTTCTTGTTTGTTCCTCCATCCTGGATATGTTAAGGGACACACCACCATGGCTAAAATATTAATGCTGCATCCCAGGACACTGAAGTTGGCAGAGGACAATGAGCAGGAAATGGCAATGCAAGCGAGGGAAATAAATAAGCCACCAGATGGGACAAATGCAGACCCAGAAGCCCAGACAACAGGCATCAACCATCCCATACAGATGGGGATTGTCTTTTTGTTGTTATTGTGGTTAATTCAATCCTACCCTACTAGCTTCTAACCTTTGGGATCAAAGTGCTCCTTGACAGACAACTCTTACATTTTCTCGAGCTAAGGAAGATAATTCCCTGTAAGGTCTGCAATGGGAAAATTTTGATGAAAGGCTATAGGGTCAAAATAAAAAGGCATTTCATGCTTAACAGCAGAATGCCTTGTTAGTGGCATGGATCCTCAACCCCATAATGCAATAAGAGCCAGAGAGACTTGAGTCTTTTTTGTTTCTCTCCAAGGTGGATTATCTTCATTGACTTCTTTGCAGATTTATTAAAGTAACTCATGCCTATTGTAAAAATTTCCAAATTATATACATTATATATGCCCTCTTCACTCCATAAAAAAACTTTAATTACCAATGGGATAATACCCTTAGAAATATATTATAAACGTAAAGTATGTTTTCTAGCCCAAAGGGATACATATCGTATTTAATATACTGAAATCTGCTTTCTTACGTTTGACTCCATATCAAGGTCATATTTCCATGTCAACATACTCGTTTTCCACTTAAAGATAATAGAGTAAAGACATTTTAATTCCATGTTCCTCCTTCTAAATCTATCAAAAACAGGTTTAAAAAATGAAAATGGAAGTTAAGTACATTCCCATGGTAATGATAGAGGTAAACATACAAAATTCCAAACCACAGGCTATGAATCATAAGCCACAAATTCTTCCATGTGCTTTGAAACCTGGCCCAAAATGTGAAAAGTAAGTGAGGGCTACATATAAGTTCCTTAGAAATTAAGTCAGGATATAAAATTCCCTCGACATCCTAATGACCCAAGTCTGAAAGGTCAATGTAAGAATTTCTTAATAGAAACAATGAGATCTAAGGACATAGGCAGGTTAAAGAAGTGAGGACTGTCCCTACATAATCCCATTCTTTTCTACAGCAGGAAAGCTAAGAAGGTAAAGCTCACGAAGGTATATGCCATCTGTATTGTTCACAACCCAGGCTTACAAACAAAGTGGTTTGATGAGCTAGTGTGCCCACTTTGTGCCTACTATGCTAGTGCAATTATAAATGGCACCTCATTTCACTATGGAGTGAATGATAACTTGAATAATAAATTCTGTGGTCTCTCTACTTATTGCTAAGAGAGATGCCGGAAATGAGGTGGGGCAAAAAGAAAGGACAGTATTAGCCCCTGGATTACAAACAGAGGATTTTGTAACTTCCAAGGCTTTCTTCTGAGCCACAGTAATATTGAAAACACTGAAACCCAAGGAAGACATCATCACTGAACAAAGGAAAAAGACGTGAAACTTGAAACAATATGGCTGCAATTGACCCTCCTCATTCATCACCACACATTCTTATTTATAAACAAATCCTTTGTTTTAGTTGAATTACTAAGCTAATAAATTACTTAGTTGAATTACTTAATGATTGGTAATAATTGGAAAGGACCCAATGTGGAACAAATATTTAAGTAATTGGCAGGGAAGGTGTAGAGAAGATGAAGGAAGTATCATCAAAAACACAGAGTAAGACATATATAAAGAACAACTGTCCCCTCAAAGAAGTTTCCAACCACGTGATGTCTGTAATAAAAATAATTCAAGGGGAAAAGTTCAGACGTTTCAATTGTCTATAGCTGCATTAAAAAGTACCTGAAAATTTTAGTGGCTTAAAACTTATTTTCTCACAAATCTGCAATTTGGACAGGACTTGGGGAGGACCACTTATCTATATCTTTTTTTTTTTTTAAAGATTTTATTTATTTATTTGACAGAGAGAGAGACAGCCAGGGAGAGAGGGAACACAAGCAGGGGGAGTGGGAGAGGAAGAAGCAGGCTCCCAGCGGAGGAGCCGGATGCGGGGCTCGATCCAAGGACTCCCTGAGCCGAAGGCAGATGCTTAATGACTGAGCCACCCACACGCCCTCCACTTATCTATATCCTACATTAACATTTAGCAGAGGTAGCTCAGCTACAACTGGGAAATCCACTGACAAAACAAATCACTCAGATGACTGGCTGCTGGGTACCGAGGAGGTGAGCGCTTAGCTGGGATTGTTGACTGAGTCCCTTGGTTCTCTTCCGCTCGGTCTCTCTACCTGGCTAGTTTGAGCTTCCTCACAGCAGGGCCATCCTGAGGCTATGGGATTTCTTAAGTTACTTCTAACAGAAGTGGAAGCTGCCCAGAATGGACACAGTATTGCTTCTGGCATATTTCACAGTTAAAGTGGGTGACAGAGCCAGCCCAAACTCATGGAGCAGGAATGGCACTAGGGCATACACACTGGAAGGCATGGCTCCTTAGATGACACTAAAGTGAACCCCTGACCCTTAATGATCCATCACATTACACTAACTGAACCCCCCTCACCCCTAAGAATCACCAGAGTCTCATCCATTGTAGCAGCAGATTTAGACATAAGGCATAGGATACTGCCGTTCAAACCAGGTCCAGATGTGAATGTGGCCCCTCAAGTGCAGCTTTTCATCTAAAGACAAATTTCTAACTACCTCCCCCCCACAAATGTCCAATATATGATGGTGAGGCAGGGTCAGAAGCACTACAATAAACACACTAATTCAAAAAAAAAGAAGGCAATAAGAAACAAAAAACAGACCATGGCAACACCGAAATTCAACTGGGCACAGACCACAACTTTCTCCGTCAAGACCCAGTTCTGCCACCAAAAAATCATCCATGGTTACAGCTGAGTAGCTTTCTCAACCTGCTTTCTGCTTATTGTTAAGTTAGGGCCCACGAGGCCTCTTTGCATTGTTTCTATCACCTTTTAGTCTGATACAATTCCTATAAAAACTCAATGGAATTCCTACTCATCAAATTATAATTCACTCCATTAGATGAGAGAAACACCCACAAAATCTCTCTCTACTTTAGAACTGTGAATCAGAGTGTCATCTCTGAGTGGTGCACAAGCTGAGAGGGTCTACAAGTTATGCCCTTAAAATTACCAGAAGTCTTTTTTTTTTTCCTAGATGAGGAAGGAACTGTGAGGCACTACCTTGTGTCTTTCTAATGTCTTAGCAAAGGCTCTTATAGGTTCTTGACCACAAAGCCACATTTCACAGGCAGTGTTGTATATTTTATATTTGCCATGAGGCCATTTTTTATTTTGAGAATTTTTTCCTAAGAATATTAGAATGAGAAATAGTTTTAGTTTCTGATCCAGCAAGTTCTGGGTTGGAAATACTCCCTCTAAGTCTGTTTAAAAATAAACAATTCCTTGTTTAGTTTCTCTCTCTAACTGTACTTAATCACATGTAGATAAAAGAGTCAGTTAACACTCTCACTATTCTATCTGGAAATATTCTTAGCAAGATAAATAGGTTAATTAGGTACATTTTCTATCTTTCAATTTACTATAAGCAATAGTCTGGCCAACTGTCCTGCTAATGTATAATGTGGGCTCTCTTATATGTAGTTTCCAGTAGCAGTTTCCTTTCCTCCTTTCAAGCCTCCACTGACAGCCTCCCAAGACTCTCTGGCTTCTTCCCACTACCCAATTCCAAGAAATCTTTCAAAAGAAGCTCCAAGAGGACAACCCCCAATGGGGAAGAATTTTCTTGAAATTAAGATGTAAATCTGTCACAGAAGGACACACCATAACTCAGGAAAAAGTGATACAAAAGAAAATATAGCAAGAGATATTCTGATACATATTGTATGCCTGGAACTAATATAAAACTGTTTGTTAAATATACTGGAATTACATAAATTTTTTTAAAAAGAGAGATAGTCTAGTAAAGCTACCAAAATTCAAAGATATACAAAATGATTTCTATGGAAATATAGGCCAAAAACTAGTTCATGTAAAAGGGGGAAATATTAGACTTACTTCAGAGTTTTCCACAGTAACATTAGATGACAAAAGGCAATAGATGGATATGTGAAAAGTTCTGAGGAAAGTTTATATCCATCCATGTTTACTGGAAGTACAAGATTGACAACAGAAATTCATAAGCCTTAAGGAATCAGAGAACATTCCCCATGAGTCTTTTTATGGGGGGGGGGGAGTGATGTACCGGCCAAATAAATGATAACTTAAAATGAGGAACTCAAAAATAGATATGCTGTGGTAAAATATCAGTGAGAATTAAATCCAGTTCAGCATGGAATTAAGACACACCAACATGGTGAACTATGGCTACATAGCAGAAAGCAAATGTTACCCATCTTAAAAATGTATAAATATCAATATAAAATAATTAATGAAGAAGCAAGATGGAGCGAAATAAAGGTATTCCCAACTTCCTCATCTTTCAGACTACAGATTCTATATAAATGCTAAGTCTGATACATATAATTAAAAACTACTTCAAAATCTTATGCTTTCCCACATTTTTAAAACTTGGGAGTATCATTTTAAAATTGTAGCTCTTATTACCTAAAGTTACACAACATTTCTGGAGGACTTTTCCTCTGTTAAATTCTCCATCATATAAAATGATCAAGTGAGATTTATTCCAGGAATGCAAGGATTGTTCAACATCTTCAAATCAGTTAATGTGATACACCACATTAATAAAACAAAGGATAAAAATCATATGATTATCTTAATAGATGCAGAAAAAAATACTTGACAAAATACAACATCCACAATATAAATGCTCAACAAAGCAGATACAGAAGGAAGATATCTCAATGTAATAAAGGCCATATATGACATGCCCACAGCTAAAATCATACTCCATGGTGAAAAGTTAAAAGTTTTTTTCTCTAAGGTCAGGAATAAGACAAGGATGCCAACTCTTGCCATTTTTATTCAACATAGTATTGGAAATCTTAGCCACAGCAATTAAGCAAGAGAAGATTTCAAAAGCATCCAAATTGGAAAGGAAGAAGTAAAACTGTCTCTATGTACAGATGACTGACATTATATATAGAAAACCCTAAAGACTCCATCAGAAAACTGTTAGACCTGATGAACAATTCAGTAAAGCTGCAAAAATCAATATACAAAAATCTGTTGTTTCCTGTACACTAATAATAAAAGACAAATTAAGAAAATAATCCCACCTAAAATTTCATCAGAAAGAATAAAGTAACTAGGAAAATATTTAACCAAGGAGATGAAAGACCTGTATATTTAAAATTATAAGACATTAATGAAAGAAATTAAAGATGACACAAATAAATGGAAAGATAGTCCATGCTCATAGACAGGAAGAATTAATATTATTAAAATGTCCATACTATCTAAAGAAAACTACACCGTCAATGCAAACCCTATCAAATTTGCACTGGAATTTTTCATAGGAATGGAACAAAGAGATCTAAAATTTGTATGAAACCATAAAAGACCCCAAATAGCTAAAGCAATCTTGAGAAAAAGAACAAAGCTGGAGGCATCACATTCCCTAATTGCAAACTATATTATATAGCTTTAGTGATTAACACAATGTAGTATTAGCATAAAAACAAATACAAAGAGCAATGGAACAGAATAGAAAGCCCAGGAATAAACTCATGCATATATGGTTAATTAATGTAGATAAAGGAGCCAAGAATATACAATGGGGAAAGGACAGTGTCTGCAATAAACGGTGTTGGGAAAACTGGACAGCCACGTGCAAAAGAATGAAACTAAATCACACTCTTGCGCCATACACAAAAATTAACTCAAAATGGATTAAGACTTGAACATAAGACCTGAAACCATAAAACTTCTAAAAGAACACATAGGTGATAAGCTCTTCGACATAGGTCTTGGCAAACATTTTTTTTTTTTTTTTGAAATCTGACACCAAAAGCAAAGCAACAAAAGCAAAAATAAACTCGTGGGATTATATCAAACTAAAAAGTTTCTGCACAGTAAAGAAAACCATCAGCAGAATGAAAAGGTAACCTACTGAATGGGAAAAAATATTTACAAATTATATATCTGATTCCACCTTGGCTAATGTGCAAAATATATAAATCGCTCATAGAACTCATTAGCAAAACAACAACAAAGAAAAACAGAAATAAAACAATCTGAATAAAACACGAGCAGAAGGGACACCTGGGTGGCCCAGTAGGTTAAGCATCTGCCTTCGGCTCAGGTTATGATCCCAGGGTCCTGGGAATGAGTCCTGCGTCTAGCTCTCTGCTCACTGGGGCATCTGCTTCTCCCTCTGCCTCCTTTCCCCCTGCTCATGCTCTGTCTCTGTCTCTCTCTGTCCCTCTCTCTCTCTCAAATAATAAAATCTTTTAAAAAAATGAGAAGATCTGAATAGATATTTTTCCAAAGAATACATGTAGATAGTCAACACGTACATGAAAAGATGCTCTACATCATTAATTAAATGCAAATGCAAATTAAAACTACAAGGAGTAATCACCTCATACCTGTTAAAATGGCTATTATGAAAAAGACTAGAAACAACAAGTATTGGTAAAGATGTGGAGAAAAAGGAATCATGGTGCACTGTTGGTGGAAATGTAAGTTGGTGGAGCCTCTATGAGAAACAGTATGGAGGTTCCTCAAAAAATTAAAACTAGAACTACCACATCATTCAGCAATTCTACTTCTGGCTTTTTATCCAAAGATAACAAAAACACTAATTTGAAAAGACATATGTGCCCCTATGTTCACTGCAGCATTATTTACAATAACCAAGACTGGGAAACAACCTAAGTGCCCATCAATGGAGGAATGGATAAAGAAATTGTGATATGTATACACAGCAGAATATTATTTACCCATAAAAAAGAATGAAATTTTGTCATTTGTGACAACATGAATGGACCTCAAGGGCATATGAAGGGCAACTGAAGTAAGTCAGACAGAGAAAGACAAATACATTTGAGCTCACTTATATGTGGAATCTAAATTATAAACACACACACACAGACACACACACACACGGCAAGCTCATAGATACAGAGAACAGATAGGTGGTTGCCAGAAGCAAGGGGTGAGGGTGTGGGTGGGATAAATCAATGAATTGGTTTGGGTTCTTTTATAGTTTAAATAAATTTAATTTTTAAATTTAAGTAATTATATTTATCATTTTGTTTAAAATTAGATATACTGGAGAAATAAGGACCATATTTAACCTCCTATAAGAATCAGCTAGAAAACTGGACAATATACATGAAATAACTACTTTCAGACATTAGAAAATAGACAACACAGGTTGGGATCCCTGACAGAAGGAAAATAAATAAGGTGATCCCTACAATTGTTCTGCTTCTCCGACTGAAGCAATTTTAGACCATGAGCAGGGAAGGGAAAACCAAATATAGCCTGGTGGTCTTGCTGAAGTATACATCAGAGACTGAAGAGGAGGAAATGGCTGGAAAATGTAGGCAGAGTTCCAAAAAGGATGAAGCTACACAATGAAAGAGCTCCAGAAAGTTGCATAGGGGTTACCTGGAGTCTTTGCTAAGTACAAATTTGTGCATGAATAGAGTGAAACTCCAAAAGACAGGACAAAGAATGACTCAGTTAAGAAGGCAGAACAATTGCCAGAGCTCACATTTGATTGTTAGGTGTTCAGGTTTCAATGAACCAGAGTACGGTGTCCACAGTGATCACCTGGGATATTCAGTGGACGCCCAAGAGGGGTCATGATTCAGTAATAGAGCTGATCTATGCCTAAAGTTTACTATAAACTAGCTCTCACCTAGCCTAAAAAAAAAGGACTCAATAAGCTCAAGCTGATAGAAAAACACACATCTTTCAATATAAAGTCCAAAACTCTTTAAAGGAAGACAATGAAATCTAGACACTCAACTGTGTAATATACATAATATACAGCATCCAACCAAAAATTACAAATTGGGATAATAATCAGGAGAATGTGACCTATAGTCAGGAGAAAACCCAGTCAACAGAAACAAACATGGAAATGCTAGATGATGAAACTCACGGAGAAGATGATGGAGATGATGGAATTCATAGAGAAGGATCAGTTAAAAGTTAAAACAGTTATTATAATAATGGCTTTGTATTTCATAGAAAACATAACTCTAATGAGGAGAAAAATCAGACATATTAAAAGAGAGTCAAATGGAACTTTTAGAGATAAAAATTATAATATCTAAAATAAAAATTTTAGTAGATAGATTTAACAGCAGATTTGACCTTGCAAAAGAAAATATCAGTAACCTTGAAAACATAACAATAGAATGTAAAGTAAATGAAGCACAGGGAGAAGAGAACAGAAAATGGTCTGAAATATACATTGTAGGGGTCCTAGAAGAAGGAGTTACAGAGAACTATTTTAAATACTAAAGGCTAAAAGTACTCCAAATTTGATAAAAACTACAAATCTATAGAATCAGAAGACAATGAAAAAACATCTTGAAAATGTTGAAGAAGAGAAAACCTATAAGCCTAGAATTTTGTATCCAATGATAACATCCTTCAGAAAAGAAAGCAAAATAAAAACTTTCTCAGGCAAACAAAATGTAAGAAAATTCATCAGCAATAGAACTGCACTCGAGAAAAGGTTAAAAATTTCTTTAGGTAGAAGAAAAATGATATCACATGGGAACATTGCTTTCCTCTCCATGTTCTTTCATAATATAGATATACCTTAAATTATTTCACCACTGTTCTAATGATGGAAATGAAGCCCAGTTCCAATTTAAAGGTATTACAAACAACAACGCAATGAAGAGTCTTTCACAAACACACAGGTCTGAAAAGAGAGGGGAAAGGTGGTATTAAGGAGCATTCAGAACAAATTTATTTCCTTTTCCCCACTATCAATAAGCTTCCCTGAGAATCATGTCTGATGCTGTTTTTGTTCCTGAATTTTTGTTATCAAAATCTTTAAACAAATAGAAATATTAAGAGAAGAGTACAAGGAATACACATAGAGCAATCACTGAGCTCAACAATTATTAACTTTTTGCAATACTTGCTTTGTATTTACCTTTTTATAGGAACTGCTTCAAAGTAGGAAGCAGCCATCTTGACCCTTCACCTTTAATGTTTCCACCTAGATAACCTACAAACAAGGACTTTCTCCTATATGTGCTCATGTGGTACAATATAGCAATGCCTCCAAGAAAATTAAACAATAATTCCCTAACGGCATCCATTACCCAGACTAGTTTTTGAAACAGAGCAGTGTGTATACTTCCTGCCAAATCGGTGGGGGTGGGCAGGCAGCGATGAAGCCTTAAAAGAAGACCCAGATCTTTGTTCTCTCACCCTCCCTCCCCCTCATCACAATCTGAGGGCACAGGATGTCAACAGCTGTTAAGATCCAGGTTTTTATTCCTATCTTTTAAAGATTTTTTTTTCTGAATAGCAAATAATTATATACTCATTACTGAAAATCTAGATGGTGCAGTTCCCTGCAACAGAGGGAAAAGCTTATCCACAGGCCCATCCCTTTTCTTTTTAAATATCTCACGGAGGCCGATGCAAACAAGCAAATGTTCATGGAACAAATGCTGTTGTTAGACTAAATCCTACTCAGGTCTGGTTCCTCCCCTTGCCTGCTCTGGTAGGTGGAGATGTTGGGCATGTTTGGATCCCACATTTCAGCACTATAGTTTGTAACTTGGAACTCTGCCTACCTGCTGGAAGAGATTTGGGATGAAGGCTCTGTGTCCATGTGCCCAAGCCAGGCCTTATTATATACACTTCACAACTCTGCCTATTTTTTAAAAAAAAAATATTTTTCCTATATCAAATGGAAGTTCCAAATGGCTGGCTTGAAGCTTCTCCTCACGGGAATATCAGAGAGTTCTAAGACCTCTTCAGGAGGGACAGAAAGTTTCCTGGTAGGAAGACAGCGTTGGAGATTGTGCTTAGAGCCTGAAACACAAGTAACTTCCAAATCACTCAGTCAGGCAGCTGGCATGTGCCGGGACATGCTCAGCAGATGGTGTCTAAGGGCTCAGCAGCCCTTCTCTTTCTGGCACATGGGAGTATTTGCCAGCTAGTCAGACCACAGCCAAGGTTTCAAAGGGTAACTCTAGATTTTTCATAGGGAGGAAAAACACCACTCCTCCTCACCACCTCTCCATCACCAGGAGTCAGAGTTCTCACCTCTCCAGCTCCTACCCTTTCCCCTCTCCGCCCTGCTAGCTAACTGCCACCTGCTCTTCCCTCCCTACCAACTCTAGGAAACTGGTCTTAGACTGCCGAGCCAGAAGACAAACCACTTCCTTGCAAACTCTCCTCCAGGTCTAAAGGTCCTTCCAGTCCCAAGACTGCTTTCAACCATTTCTTTAAAGTGAAACTCAGAACACAGAAGGGTAAAAACACATGCCTCTGAAGGACAGTCCCCTTCCTTGCCCTGGGATCCCCAGGGTGGGCTGTGGTTCAATCTTCTCCATGTTGCTGCTTTCGTTAATTAGATTCCAGGTCACTTTTGTACACAGCCAATGTCTTCCAGGATACCAGTTTCAGCCTCGATTGTGACATCTGCAGTTTGGATTTTAGCATGGTGACCTAAGTCCTAACAATGACAACCACAATCACAGTGATGAGAGCAGCTCTAAGTTTGTATAAGTCTTTAAAGTTTTCAGTGGTGCTGTGGTTCTGCAGCCAGACAGATGAGTGCCACTGGGGATGATGATAGTGTAAAGGGGTTGTTACTTTTAGCTGACAATACAATTTGACTGTTCAGAAAAATACATATAATTGCAAACAATTTTGAGCAAAATTATTAATCCGACTCCTCCCCACCCCCACCCAGTAGGAATAGTGGCAGGGCAGGAGGAAAAAAGAGTGGAAACTAAACATACAATCTTGCTTTAAACTAAATCTAATCTGAAAAGTAAACCATCTCTTTAGCTCAGTCCCTCTTTATAGAAATGCTCAGACTCTCAGAGGCTCCTTTCCCATCTCTTCCCTTAGCAGGGATCTTACTGAGTGAGGTATGTAAGTCTTATATGATATCAGACAGTGAGGGACACCCAGGGTTTGGGGCTCTGACACCCTCAGTTTCCAGGAATAAGCTCCTGTCCCTTGGTCGCTGTGGCCAGGCTGGACCAGTCCCACTGCTGCTCCCCAGCTGTCTTGGCCTCTCCTCACTCCTGCTGCCTACAGACCCAGATCTCTGCAGTATCTTTCTTGCACAGCCATGTTACAGAAAGCCCCATGGCAGGTGCATGGCTTACACGAAGTGCCCACACTGCAGGGTTGAGCACAGCCAGGATAGCCAAAGCCCTGAAGTTCCACCTGCTCAGCTTTCCAGGATGAATTCCGGGGCTATCCAAGATGAGGTCCTTGTCCAAATTCCTCAGTGGCATGGGCAATAACTCCTTCCCTCAATTAAATCCTCCCTTATGTGACATACCTGCCCCCTTTCTTCTTGTTCTTCCTCTCCACTCACCTGTTTCTCCTCCTACCATTTGCCAGACCAGAAAACGGCTGGGCTGTTTGTCCTTTACCTCCCCTATATCCTGATACCTTAGAGCCAGCCTAGCTGCCTGAGCAGAAGAAATATCTGCTCCACAGCGTGCAGACAATATTATAAACTAGATCCTCCATACTTGGCCTCACCCCAATACACCAACAGAGGCAATAAAAAATGTAAATATTATTTCGGGGAAATTATCCAACTTGCAAGTTTTCTTTGCATCTCAGAAGCTAAGGATCACCTCCTTTTTGTCTCTGGCTTCCTTAACTAATCCTAATCCTCCTCCTCACTCCCACATAAAACCCCAGGTAGATGCCACCCTTGGACTAACAAGCAAAGGGCAAAGATCAAATTCTCAGACAAAATTTAAAAAGCACATTACTAGTTTCTAGTCAGTAACTCCTTTACACCAAGCAACCTTTCACTGGCTTATACTGAGATTTCGTGTAAGATACTATAAGATGTTGCATGTAAATGGCTTAGCAAAAATGTCTGCTCAATTAGCATGCACTAAAATGTAGCTATTAATTATTATTTATTACCTACTGTTGTCATCCAACCCACTGAAACTTAGAAGGCAGTCTGAGCAGGTGGTGCCATCTCCATTTTACAAATTACAATAATGAGGTTCAAACTGCTACTTCCTCCAGGTCTCTCTTTCTACTTTTTCTATGTAGTCAGGCCAAATTAGGATTCAGGGTCTGTGATGCCTTCTCCTGTACTCAAAATTCTAATCTTTTTTTTTTGTCATCAAGTTCCACCTCTTATACAAAGTCTTCTGGGACTTTTAGATAAATAGTCAGCAAACTTTTTCTGTTAAAGGCCAGATAACAAATATTTTAGGTGTTGCAAGCCCGAAGGTCTGTGTCACAACTATTCAGCTCTGCTGTTGTATCACAAAAGCAGCCACAGAATACATGAAAAAATAGCTATGGCTGTGTTCTAATAAAACTTTATTTACATGGGATGCCTGGGTGGCTCAGTTGGTTAAGCGTCTGCCTTTGGCTCAAGTCACGATCTCAGGGTCCTGGGATCGAGCCCCATGTTGGGCCCCCTGCTCTGCTGGGAGCCTGCTTCTCTCTCTGCTCCTTCCCCCTGCTCATGCTCTCTCTCTCCCTCTCTCAAATAAATAAAATATTTTTTTTAAAAAAACTTTTTTTACAAAAAACAGTTGGTGGGCTGGATTTCACCTTTGGACTATAGTTTGCTGACCTCTATTTCAGATCAATCCCAAGTGTCTGGCATGGAGTGAGGAATCTAAATTGAATTTAGATACATAAATGAATAAAACAATGATTTGTCCTACTGTGAATTCTTTTAGCCCTAAAAGTCACTCTGTCTAATCTAGCATTGAATTACATGTGTCCTTACATTATTCAATATCATTTCACATGTCTCTTTTTTTTTTCCCTGTATGGAATAATGTTGAATATGAGTCTTGGGACTTTGCAGACCAATAGGCCTAGAACTGAGAAACTTTCCCATTTGGGCAAATTAACCTTTAACTTCTATAACCTCATTTGCAAAATGGGGATAGGAATGCTAACTTGTAGTGGTATGGGGTTCAGAAATGATGTAGGCATGGGGATGAATGAATGGTAGTCATTACCATAAATGAGCTGCAGATAGGGGATAGACTACAGTCTCTGTAGATAGGGACTTCTTTTTTCAGTCTCTTAGCAAAACTTTCTTGCTTTCTTAGCGGATGGGAATTGGAAATGGTGGCAATTTGGGTCTGGCATGTGGGGGAAGGAGGCTGCAGACCGGGAGGCATGCCACATGCTGAATTGGCTTGGCTTGGCCACTGCTTCCTCTCTAGCTGTGCGCAACTTCTGAGGCTTTGCAAAGGGCCAGGGAAAGGTCCCAGTTTTTGGCCTGAGCTCATCGCTCACAGCAGCTGTTCTATAAGCTATCGATAGTAACGTGTTCAAGACCCACGTTTCAAATGCACTGTTGAAGCTTTTAACACTTTACTGTCTAAGTTAAACCCTTCAACGGATATCCCTAGAGAGGAAAGCACTACGCCTTCTTTGTGATCAACTCAAATCTAAGTGGAGCTATGGCCAGCTAAGGAAGGAAGAGGCCCTGCTATAGTCAAAAGACCTTCCGGGGATTAGAAGACATGAATAATTGTCCCAGCACTGCCTCTCATTTGCTATCTGACCTTGGGCAAGGCAGTCCCACTCCCTTCTCTGGGCCTCAATAGTTTCAAAACTCAGTAATTTATATCCCATCTTCATAGTTTTTATCAAGTCTGTGTATCTTCATACTTTTTTTCTCTATTTCAGCTAAATCAGTGAATCTATGTCCTTAGCCTTGTCCTATACAAGAATACCTATTATATAATGGTACACTAATTTTATTTTCCCTATTACATATCATGATAAATGCATGCTTACTTATCGAAATATAAATTATAACTATTATAATAAAAATGCTCCTTCACTTGTCAGCTAACATCACCCCAGGCACCGCCAGTGGTAGGTGTTCTCACTTGGGGAAACGCTGGATTTGAGGATGGATATCTCTGATATCTCTGATTCCTTCAGACTCTCCGCAGCACCTGGCACCATATCATACACACACACACAGTACATGAATCTCTTACATTTGCATAGTGCTTTATACTTCCAATGTGCCTCAAAACACTTAAAAAGGAGAAGGACATGAAGGAAAGAAGTTCCTTAAAGGTTTGTATAAACTTGGCAATGGAAAGGAATAATTGGAAGATCCCAAAAAGGAAACCAAACCACCCACTGGGAAGCCTCTCTTAACCATCCAGCCCTGTTTTCTCATGGTAAACAAGGCACCAAGTCCTGGGTGAGGGCAGCAGCCTTCCTCCAAAGACACCAACTCATTTAGAGGGTGTTGATTCTGGTCCTCTCTCCTTAACCTTGAGGTTTTTGTTGTCCCTGAAACTGGGCCTTGCTCTTGGGCACTCACACACATTCCCTGATAAGTTCTCTGCCTGAATTACTAGCGGAAGAAAAGTCATGGGATTCTAGGCAACTTCACAGCATTATTAAAGCAATATTTTTTGATATTATTACCAAGCCTAATGCTATGTTGAATCTGCAGTTATGGAGTTCATTCTAAAGCGCTTGATTGTGCCCAGAAGAGAAATAGTCTCACAAGTAATTTTCTCAAGCATGCTTGAAAAAAAGCATAGTGCATGGCTCAGTAAATACAACAGCCTGGACAGTTATGAGCTATCAAACTAAGTTGAATTGACTTACTGATATAACCTGCAATGAATGAGTTTTATCTATGAGAAGGTCTCTGGAAGTTTTCGGAGCCTATGATTTTATGGCTGTCTTGTGCTTATCGATAGATAGGAAGACTGATGCTATCTGATATTTGAAGGGGGACCGTATGAACCACATGACTTTCAATTTAATTTGTTCATGAATAACTATTTAGTACCATCAGAATGACTTAACTTTTATTATCACTATTTGTTTACATAGTGGTTAGCTATTCTCTTATTTAGGATATAACTAATAGCAGATTAGGGTGAGAAGAAGGTGTATTTTGCAGACATACCTTCATGCTATTTTACTAGTTTTATGGTCAGATGTCTTCCATTAGGTAACCTAAAAGTCTTGAACTATTCTACACTTCAGATTGTGTCTCAAACTCCAAAGGTGACTGAGCAGGATCTCTGAGTGTCTTCCTAAGGATGCCACCTCCTTGCAACCATGTACCTTATGGAGAAAACTGAGTTACTTAGTAAATGATTTTGTAATCACATGAGTTTGATTATTTTGCTACTAACTTATCTGAGTTCTGCATCATCTGTGCCAACGCATAAATCATCAACAGACTGTTAGAAATTTAAATGTGAAAATGTATGCATGCTGTCTCATTTTATCCTCACAATAGCACTTTGAGGAAGGTCCTGATGTCATCCTCTTTTAACAGATGAGGGGACTGAGGTTCAGAGAGGTTGAAAAATTTTTCCTGCAGGCCCACATCATCATGAGGCATGATTTGGTCTGGGTTACCAGGCTTCAGGAATGACAGGTCTTAACTAAGCTAAACCACATTGACTCAGATGCTCATTCAGGATACCCTTATCTGCAAATTGTTCCCATGAGGTTTCATAAGAGGCTGTCCTCAGACAGCCTCATATACCAACTACAGTGACTCCAAACTCAGACACGTTCCTGGGTGGGGTGCGTGAGAGCATTGCAAGGCATACCTCACACAGAGTTGAAGAGAATTGGTTTTAGATCCTCAACTCATTACCATGACTGACCTGTCTCAGTAGACTCTGGAGGCTGGGTTCTCCTTTCCCAACCTTTCCTTTTATGACCTGGACAGGGATCTCCAAATCTTCTCCAGGAAGTTTCTGTCCACCTCCCTAAGTCAAACTGGTTCTTGAACAAGGGAAAGTTCCTATCCCTTCTGCCCCCAAAATTTCTTGCTGAAGAACCTGTCCTCTGAAGAGAGGCCACAGAGTGACAACTAGTTTCATCTTAAGGGAACTGAACTGTCTGTTTATGGCACTGGGCCAAAATATTGTATGATGGAATTAACATCACTATTTTCAGATTTGGCAGGTCAGTGCTATCTCATTTGGGTGTAGGCCACATAAACAAATGCATCTGTTGTGCCAATTTTATTTTTCTTCCAGAGCAGTCATTTCTTGGGAGTTAGTGACCACATGCACATTATACTCCTATATAAAATTTTTCGTGAGTCCAAAACACCTGCATCGGTGCTATTCTCTCTAAAAATTAGGCTTGTTAGTTTTGGTTTTCCAGGATTAAAAAACCCACAGGCCACACAAAGCTAATTTAAGTAGTTTATTTTCATTCTCCAGGTAACTGATTGATTTTCTATCACTTCCTCCAATTAGGAACTTGAAACTCTTATCTTAGAATCATTACTCAAATAGAAACATTTATTAAAAGGGTTGTTGTGGGTTTGGGTTTTTTTGCCTTTTGTCTTTTGCCTATTCATCATAAGTAATGGTAGAAACGAACAATTTAAATAAAGGAAATTGTTCCACTCTTTTCAGTTTTTGGTATTTTTGCAAACTTTCAACTATTTCCTAACAGAAAACTAAGGAATATTAAGACCAGTCCCTATAATTCACTTAAGAAACACAGATGCATTTAGCTGAAGCCAAGTAATTATTGCCCAGGTTCATACTATTAACTTATTATAGAATGAGACAATCAGTCATGGCAAGTGAAAATTGTAGATTACTGATTGCAGGAATCCAGTTGGTTGACACCCATTACTAATTTGCAGTTGGGTCTGAAGTTTGGCAAAAGACAGTGGACAATGGCAGGCTAATGAAGCACTGCATCTGGACAAAGTGAGCCCTTGTATGAAGAGGGTGCTGGTGTGCAAGCAGTACCGCCTGCTAGGAAGCTCGAGAGACTGCCATCTCTCTTACAGGCATTGACCACCAGGCAGGGCGTTGGCCAAGAGCAGCAGCAATCACTTCTCATCCACAGGAAGGGCTAAGGTCTCCAAGGGCTGGATTTGGTGTGGTAAGGTGGCTCTTCTTTGAGTTGTTTTTGTTGTCAGTTTTAATGGAAAGGGTAAGGAAGGACTGAAGAGTCAGGATGTTGGGCTGGGGATGCAACAGCTTCTTATCCCTAAACAACATCCATTTCACTAGACTCAGTTCAGTCTGTTGGGAGGGTGTAGGAGATTTGAATCTGAATTCTGACTCTGCAACTTACTAGCTGAGTGACCCTGCAAAAGTTACTTAGCCTCTCCAAGCCTCAGTTTGCTCATGTAGAAAATTGTTGTAATAATAGCATCCAACCCTGAGCTTGCTATGGAGAACAAATGGAATTACACACACAAAGTGTGTAGCACAGTGTCTGGAATGATGTAAGGATTGAGAAAAGGATAACTATTATGTTCTTCACCACTTATGCCTCTATATCCCCATCCTGACCTGGGATGGTACCTTCCAGGTCCTTTCTCTTTATCTGGACCTCCTCAGAAACCACAGATACATGCATTTCCCATCTGGCACAGAATGCTCATATAGACCTACCAATAGGGAGATTGGTATTGGTAGCAATAGGGAGATCTCCCTATTACACACTTCCACCTTTTTCCCTACCAACCTTTGTTATCCCTGTTCATCAGGCTGACAGTGTGCTTATTTATACATTCCCCAAAACATTGTTAAGCACCAGGATGGGCCAAGCATTGGGATAAGCCCAGCAGTGAGCAAAGCAGACAGAACTCCTACTCTTTTGTAATTTAAAGTCTAGCAAGAGACGCAGAACAGTCAACAACAATAATCATAGTGTCTGGAAATAGCAGCTGGCATGGGAACATACAGTAAGACCACCTATCCTACTCTTGGGTGGGATGGATGAGGAGTTGAGGGAGTTTTGCTTTGCTTTCTTCCATAGCAAAGTCTGGCACCCCCCAATCCCAGTTAGTCCTCCCCAAAGCACAAGCCTCTGATTACCAAAGGGACTAGGTAACCAAGTGGGAGATGTGTAGTATCGGAGCATCCCATGTGTCGTCAGCAGCACCCACTCAGATACAAAGCATAGGATATTAATATGGTTGTGTCTGAAGAGTCAATAGTTATTTCTCAGGTACGGGCAAATACGTTTTCAACTTCACTGCTTGAACTCAAGTCCTCATAGGAATGCCCTGAGAGATCTTATGATTTCTAATATTTAATTTTTTAATATTAGGCTTTTATTCCAGTATTTCCAGAAATAATACGAGATAGGGACTTTTTTTTCCCCCAGATAGTCAATATCATCACTTGCTGAATAATCAGCCCATTTCCTTGCCATTCATTTTAAATACCAACTCTCTCTTGCAAAAACATTTCCATCTTTTATGGGTACATTTCCAGGTTCTCTGTCCTGGTCCATTTGTCAATGACACACTTTTCTAATTGCTATAGATCCATAATATATTTTGATATCTGATAGGGCAAGGCCTCTCTTTGCCCTTTAAATTTTTCTTGGATGTTCTTTGAAATCCATATTAAATATCTTTACAAAGAAGCTGAGTCTGAAAGTCTATTGCTGTACATATTTCTTAATGTCAAACTCTAACTAATTTATGGATTGTGCATTGCTTTTCATCATCTATTATTTCCACTACCATTTTGTGATTTTCATCTCAGGTTCTGTTTGTTTATATAATAAAAATGGAGTAGGGGAAATAACTATGGGTAAGTAATCAAAGAACCTAGACTTGAGACCAGGCTTTGCCATTTGCCAGCTGTATGACCTAGTGGACATCCTTTACTCTTTCTGAGCCTCAGTTTCTACATTTATAACATGGAAATAATAACCTGTCTCATAAGGTATCACGAGGATTCTACAAGGGAAGGCAATAAAGATTTTAGCAAAATTCCTGGCACACACAGAGATACTAGAAGCTAGGAGTGTGAAAAATGGGCTTTGATTTCTTAAATGCTATGTAGTATTCAGAATCATAATTGGAGAAACTCACTTGAATCTTTCATAACTGAATAAAAACTTGTCCTAGAATTGGGAATCTGTATATTCTTTGGTTTTCAGGCAATGAAAACTTTGATGGCTTCATTTTATGTCATTACTTCTACTCTTAGGATGTTTGAATAGTAGGCTATATGTACAAATCTTGGGCTTTTAGCTGCAAAGAAAACCCCCAGATTTCAAACAGTGCATCTGCTAAACTCAAATGGGCTGTGGTCCTACCTGGGTGTCATGTGAGATTAAGACAACACATAATGCAGCAGGTGAACAGGATAAACCAAGGGGGCAGGAGTCTGCATCCAGGAAAATTAGCCTATTAAAGATTATCAGGAAATCCATCATCTTGGTCTGTAAATAACTCCACGTACAGTAATGTGTTTGTCACTTTGTATTTTCTACTGCTCAACTAGAGGAAAAGGAAAAGGCAAAAGTGTGAAAATAAGTCCATAAATATCTCCGAAGAGACTACTGCAAATTTAATTAACTGAGCAATTGAATCTGACTTCCTTAAATTTAGATTTGAAATATTAGGGGTTCTTCCAGAGCTTTCCTCTTATTAGAATGGGGCAGGGTTGAGGGAGAGAAAACAAAAAGCTCCACTAAATTTTAGCTCTGTAAAGTTTCATCATTAATAAGGGATTAAAACAGGAATCGTTATACCCTTCCTAATCAGTAGAGTACACTGGAAAACTGTACCCCAATGGGTCTACTTTTTTTCTAAGAAATCAGGCAGTTCTCAGTAAATAATACCACCACATTAAACAAATTCATGATCCCTACTAAGTGTAAATAACTTGGAACTGTGGGAGATCATATGGTGTCCAAGATGTGGCCTGCACCCTCCAAACACCCAAAGTCTAGAGGAAGGTACAGATGTGTTGTCACAAAGGCCACAGGGCTGAGTCCCCTACTAGAGGCACAAGTCCAATGAAGAGAAGAGGACGGGAGGGACAGAATCATCAGTCGCTGGGCCACAGACACCAAGTCAAAGTGGTCCTCACACAAGATACACCCTCAGGCCACCTCTTGCTCCACACAGAAGCACGTCAGGCCACCCATGCCCATTGGTAGACATTGGTGGAGGAGGCCTGTCTTCTCTTCTCCTCCAGGGAGCAGGTTGGCTTGGGAAGTTAGAGTGGGCTCTGCAGGTCCTAGTCTCCTCCCCCCTTCCCAGCCACTTCTTTTCTTCCTTTCTGCCTCTCTTCCTCTCCTGCCTCCCTTCCTTTCTTCTTCTCTTTCTTGTTCCTTTGCTTTCTTCTTTCTTCCTTCCCTTCTTCCTTCCCCTTCCACCTTCATTCCTTCCTCCTCCCTCTTTTTTCCTTCTTGTTCTCTCTTGCCTTGATGTCCACCCACTCACTGTCTCTCTCTCTCTCTTTCCAACACACCCAACAAAAAACATCCTCAGTATGTATATTTGGGGGGATAGGAGGTTCACACTGGACCTCCGCCTACACTGTCCTATCAATACAGCTCTCACCACAGTCTTACATTAGGGTAAGAGGGATTTCAAGGAACTAGCACAGAATACCACAGCAGATGTGATAACTTTTTTTCCCAGTGTCAAGCAAACTCTTTGTCTGCTCCATTGGTGGTAGAGGGGAGCACCAAACCCTTGACTGGAGAATTTCACACAGGCTGACCTAATGTGAAAGCATGTCTTAGAGGAGCTGAGTTTTGAGCCAGGCTTTGATACAGCACAACTTTCTATTTAGGGAAGCACAGACCTGAAGTTAGTCCTGGAAAGCCCCATCTCTTCACTCCCATCTCTGCACTCCTGAAGCAGCCAGACCTTTAAATCTAAGACATCTGTAATTAAATCTAAGACATGCTGCTTGAAATCATTCTGTACGTTCCTCATCGCTGAGCTTATGTCAGGTTAGAGAACTCAGAGACAGTGCCAGGAGCATATTTATTCCCAGAATATGTGGGCTGATATTGCCATAATGATACTTGAAATTGTGACAAAATCTGGATATTTCATAAAGAAGTACTTATCACCTGGGTCCATGAGTTCTCGGACACTTCTAAATCAAATATTTTGAGCACCTGCTTTAAGCATCTTGGGGATGTCCGTGCCAGTCTCCTGCCTCTAGGAAATGGTATTATTTCTTTGGGGGTTTACAATCATGTTTGGGGGACAGTTGGCAAGAGATAGGACTGCCAGCTTGTCGCTAGCTTTTCAACTTGAAGTGTGTGATCAGGAAGGGGGCAAGCCCTTGTAGAGCTCTATCTGCAGGCTGCGCACTGGGTGTTTTATGCATTGCCTTTACAAAATCCCTGTGAGTTAGGCACTATTAGCATTTCTTCTTTACAGGCCAGGAGAAAGGGACAGAGAGGGCAAGTAATTTGTGCCTTTAATCACCCAGTCAATGAATGTAGGGCAGGATGTCAGGTCCATGAGGACAGGACTTTGATTTTCTCTCCTGCTATTTCCCAAGCATTTGCACAGTGCCTGGCACATAGTAAGTACTCAGTAAATACTCTGTGGATGAATGAAGTGACAAGATGGCAAGAGAAACTCGGCAATCTGGCTCCAGAGACCCCCTCAGTGTTGAAGGGGACCAGAGTATGCTACTCCAAACCTTAGCCCTTTGATATGAAGATTATTTTGAACAGAAAGTAACTGAGCAATGGTAGATGCAGAAAAAGCTCTTTACTCTGCCCCTTTCTGTCTGAAAGCAGGGAATAAATTTCCATTTGTGACAGTGTCCCCCTGTCCCCCACCGGGAAGAAAAGACAACTCTTACTCCTGGAAACAGCATCTTTGTCAAGCTGCACAAAAAAATCTTACTAAATTCTTATCCTCCATTAGGTTTTCCCCCATATATTCACCCTCCCACAATTTCCTGCCCCTAGAGGCCCAAACTCTCTTCCCTTGTCTTGTCACTTCTCCACAAATTTATGGCTCTTTGTTAAAATGGTATATTAGCTCTTAGGCCTAACTCCTTCTTTAGCTTCTCACTTCCTTTTCTGTGAGACCCCTGCGTACACATACAAATTAGAATATTAACATCAAGTAAAATTTGTATGCATTTTAAACTGTAAATCTACTTTTGTCAGTTTAATTTACACAGCCTTGACACTGAACCTCAGAAAGTAGAGGAACAAAGTTGTTTTTTCTCTCTCCAAGGCGCATAATGTCATTTCTCTCTTCTCTGTTCTCCCCTGCATTTCCCCGTCTTCCCCCTAGACAGGTGGTTCTGAAACTTTAGCCTGCATTCTGGTCCCCATCCCAGAGTTTGTGATCAGCAGGTCTGGGGTGAGGCCTGAAAATCTACCTTTCTAACGAGCTTCCTGATGCTGCTACCGCCGCTGGTCTGAGGAGCACACTTTGAGAACCTCTGCCCGGTATCATAAAATTCCTTTTAAACTCCGCATCTTTATACAAACGTGCCGTTGTTTTTTCTACCACAAGAAGGAAGGCTTATCCCATTCGCAATGTTGAGGGAATGAGAGACTAACTAAAAATTGTTGTGTCTCCATTGCGCAGAAGCAAACTCCAGCAGCATAAGGAGACGTTGCTGAAGTAATAGAGAAGGCCCATAATTTACAATTAGAACACCTGGACTCAAGCCCTAGCTCCCTCTTGCTCTAGCAGCCTGGCCCCGGGCCAGCCAGTGACCTCTTGCGTTCCTCATTCTCTAACAGGAGCGTGTGGAGAGCCCCTGCCTCTCCTGCCCCTCACAGCTGTTGGGGGAATTCCGGGAGGAGCCCGGGACAGCACTTTGAAGGCTTTCCAGGACTGTGGAACCAGGGCCTGCTATTATGCAGTCAGCTCATGAAGTCATAATGTTGGTCTTGAAACTAGAATTAACTCTGGTGGGTGATGGGTGAGTGCAGAAGGAAGCGTGGGCTCTCTTTATATACTGTACAGCTGAAACAAAATGAAACAGCGAGATGTTTCCAAGTAGAACATGAAAATTAAAGCTATATACTTCCAGATGAAATATACTTCATTATCACAGGCCAAACATAAAATAAATAGGGCAGAAATACAGCTATCTGTTCCTATAAAGAACAGGGAGGAAATTTGGGGAACAATTCCTGAGTAACTTTAAATGCCTCTTCTATCTTTTTACTGCAGAGCCAAGAAGGGCAGAAAATTATGACAAACTAATTATTATGATGGATGGGGAGCCAGTCCCTACGTTAGCTACACTGCTGGAGCAAAGAGCAGCTCCACAGCTCACATACTTCAATAGGCAAGACACTCTAGATGATAATGGGCAATACAGATTAACAACATTATGTTAAAACAGGATAATTATTCTTTTTCATTTCCTAGTTCTTTTCTATGAACCTGTCCTGCCTCACATTTTTCTGTTTCTTATTTTCAAGGCGCTATCTGTGTATATCAGGCAGGCTCCTCTCCTGCTAATTAAAGGTGATGTTGTGCTTGCTTTTCCTGTGGTTTCCAACAGCAGGGGTCCAGGGACAGAGATTGATGAAACCACTGGAAGGAACCGCCCTTTCCTAAAGCAGGACGAGGTCATGGGAGGACCAGGGATACAAAGCAAACAAGCTCTGCAAAAATGAATTCAGCTTTTCTTTTCTTTCCTTTTTTTTTCTTTTTTAAGTGCTTTTTTGAGAATTTTAACAATGCATCCAGCAATCGGGTGTGAGGGTGATAAGCTCAGAATTAAGAAGTGGGCATTTTGTACTTCGGTAGGAGATAAATTCCAGACAGCATCACATTAATTAAGCAGCCATTCAGCCATGCAAGGGAATAAATCCGTCCATTCATTCAGGTAGTCAGTTCATCATAACCAGCATCTATTAAGTACCTACCGTGTGCCAGTCATGAAGGTTCACCTGGGGACACAGCAGTGAACAATACAGACATGAGCCCAACGATTCTAAGAGGAAAGATAAAAATAGAAAGGCGAAGATGCAGAATGACTGCAACTTGTAATGAAGGGCCATGAAGGAAAGAAACAGGGGCTGGGATGGAACCTGACAAAGGAAACGACTTTCTGTAGAGCACTCGCAGGAAGGCACCTTGGAGGGGGTGGGGGATTAACTGAGACCCAAAGGTCTAAAATGAGCTAAGAATTCCAAGGAGGGGAGGAGAACCATCTAGACAAAACAGCAGCATTTGCAAGGCAGGAAGGTCTGGAGCACAGCGCACCTAAGCCCCGAATGAGGTGAGAGAGGCTGGGGCCGAGTGACAACGGGGAAGAAGGGCAAGATGTAGCTGCAGAGATGCCCAGAGAGCAGGTTAAGCAAGACGCTGTGGGTCTTTCCAGGTGCAGATGGACAGTCTGGCACTTACTCTAGGGTAATAGAAACACACAGGAGGGTTTCGCCAGAGGAGTGATGTGAGTTTGGGGAATGGTCAGGGGATGCTCAGTGGAAGCCGGGAGCCACTACAAGGCAGTAGTTCCAGGAAAAGATCACGGGTGGCCATGAAAATGGAGGGAGCCAGGGAGACTGAAGATAATTTGGAGACAGGCTTGGAGACTTGCTGCTGATTTGGGTAGAGGTGGGGCTCAAGAAAGAGGAGAACCGTGGATGACCTGGAGGTGGTCGGCCTGAATGACTTGGAGGATGGCAGCACCTCTCTGGCCTGGAATGGTTAAAGAGAGTTTTAGGGGTAAGAAAATCAAGGATTGTCTTTAGAGTCTACAGAAATCCTCAGTGTTACGACAGTTTGTGCTGTGTTCGCATGGACTTTAGGCTGCTCTCATTCCAAACGAAACTGTATTCTGGAAGCTACCTGAAAATGCAGTCTGTTGGCTGATCCTCTGACAGCATTCGATGCTGATGCGTGAGGTCCCTCCACCAGCAACCCAGGCGGCCACATTCCACAAAGATGGTCCCCACAGTGGTTGCAGAGTGGTTTCAGTCCAAAGGCCTGGTAAAAAAAAAACAAAAAAACAAGGGAAACCTATATGCAAAATGCCAGGCCACATTTTCACCACAGACACTGCATTAATATTTTCTAAACCCTTAGTATGCATACAAATTACCTGGGCATTTTGTTAAAACAAAGATTCTGATTCGGTGTGTCCAGTGTGGGGCCTGCAGGTTTGCATTTCTAACAAGCCCCTGAGTGACCCTGAGGCTACAAGCCTGCAGATGACACTTTGACTAGCAGGGCTGTAACACACCTTTCTCTTTCGGTCCTACAACAACCTCCAGATTAGTTTAATCATGTCTATCATGCAGATGATAAAAACTAAGACTTAAGAGAGTTTTAAATCACATCTTGTCTAACCAGGAATGGTCTGTAAGATCTAGGATGTAAACCACAGTTTACCAGTACAAGTTACAATTAGGAAATTTGTGAGGCTATGCAGGTTTTAATGTTTATTTAATCAAGTTGTCATTTTGGCAAATAGGTAAAAGAAAGAAATATTTAAATCAGATGTGATCGATATATTTGCATGAGGATCAATTCAAGAAAAAGAAATTTGAGACTAACTCTATTTAACAGATAATCTTTGTGTGTATAATTTTATTCATATTTAATTGAGGTATAATTTACATACATTAAAGTGCACATATAAAGATATGAAGTATTCAGTTCAGTTTTATTCATTTTAATTGAAATATCATTTACATACATTAAAATGCACAGATCTAAAGTGTAACCACCACCCAAACCAAGCTTTAGAGCATTTCCTTCATTCCAGAAGGTTCCATCATGTTCCTTTTCCAGTCAGTTCCTTGATTTCTATAAACAATGATAACTTAGGCCTATTCTTGAAATTCATCTAATGGAAATCATATAGCACATAGTCCTTTGTGCCAGCTTCTTTCATTCAACACAACATTTTGAAGTTCATAACCAGCATTTTTTATCAAGAAATATCTTACCTTTCACGGTACACTATCTGCAGTTTCCCTTCACTATGATTTTATGATTCTCCCACAACGAAAGGTTTCCCATTTGAGACTAAAATTACAGAAATTACATATCTAGCAACCACTGAGTATTTGATTGCAATAATAAAGTTTTGCCAAACTTTACTGTCAAGTAAAAACACTTCAGACGCTAGTTTATTTTGTCTTTTGTTGACTGACCTTGTGAGTTACTTAATTGTACACTGTGGATTTTCTCATACTGCTCTAAACACTGAACACTCTAAAACAAGAAATTTTCTCAAACACAAATGAACAGCAGTAGCAGCAACACCTTTAAGACAAAGATGTATTATTCAGTCTACTTGTATTCAAATAGGAACTTGTTCCTCAGCCTACATTTTCTTATTCTTGGCAGTAGCCCTAGCAAAGGTAGCAATTTTACTGAGGAAAAGCACACATGCACGCACACACACGCACACACACATACACACACGCACTCACACACATGCACACACACATGCGCACAGCTTAAGTCAAAGATCGAGCCTCCTGACAACTAACCCAGCGAACAGACACTCCTGTGTCAGCCATACCTGGCCAACGGATGATGAGTCAGTTCGGACCATAGGAGCCCCAGCGGTGTGGGCCACGTAGTGTGGTTCTCTTAGCATCCTAGTTTCTGCATCTTTGCGATGTGAAAGTTCCAGAAACCAGACTGCATACCATGCCCTAAGGCTGTAACTGAAATAAACTCTCAGGCCCACTCAGCTGTCTGTTCCATCACACACACACATACTCACACACACACACAAGTGCTTAGGGTATATGGGGCATCAGCAGAGTTCCCCCCATGTGGCCCCTCCCACTCACTGAAACAACCCTTGACTTCCATCCTGCTGACCACCAGCACCCATGTTGGGGCTCATCACTTTGCGGACAGGGTTTGGGAGGAATTTTTGTTTTGTTTGGGCAGGAGTTTGTTTTCACTTCAGTTTTTGTATTTTTGTCTCTAAGAATAGGTGGCAAAATTATATTTCCCTAATTTACCATGTAAGCTTGGGGATAAACTGCTGTCATAACTAGTTCCATAATATTGAAGAATTTTAGAGAGTAGCAAATTTTAAATTGTCTCTTTGTAATTGGAAGGCTTGCCCTAAGAGGCACATAATAGCATGTCCAAGAGGATAAATATTCTCTCCTACTTGTCTTTGTATTCCCGACACCTAGCCGAGGGCTGGGCATAGAGCAATACCCAATAAATATTTGTGGAATCAATGGCATTTTGTAAATCTAAAATAAAGTAAAATAGCACAGATGTTTGAAAGGAGCAGTAAAGCAGATATTCCTTTCACTGACAAAGGACAGAATAATAATGGAAGAAGTGGGAAGACAACAAAAATATATTTTGGGAAAAAATGTATAACATGAAAACTTCTTAAAAGTGATCCTAATGCTTTGTAGGACAAAAAAAAAATCAAGCTATAATTTTTATACCAATTTTTACCCAGTTTCAAATTTAAGCGTTGATAGCACATGATTTTACTCTAGATAATTACTGAGTGACAATCACATACAGATATATTCAGTAGCATTTAATCGAAAATGGCTCCCATAGGCATTCACTAATATATTGGAATCACACTTAGGTATTAGATTTTTAATCAAGAAATGATCACCCTTCTCATGAATACTGATTCTGATGGCACAAATTGTCAAAAATGTGAAGAAATTCTATTTTGAATGGTAAGTTGCATTTCTCATTAAAAAATTGATACTTTTGTCTGCCATATTTTTATTAACTTCGCTTGATTTGGTCCTCTGTTTTCTTCCAGAATCATTGCACCAACTGAGGCAGGGAAGTAGCAGAGAAGGGAGAAGAGGAGAAGCACAGAGCCTCCTTTCTGTTCCTCCAACACAGCAAGCAAGTCTTCACATTGTAGGCATTTGCTTTCCTCTCTCCTGAAACGCCTTGTCCCCAGCTCTTCATGACACCAGCTCATTCTCATCCTTCAGCTTTTTGCTCTAATATTCTCTTTAGAGAGACCCTCCCTGACAACTCAGTCCACAGTGGCTGCCTTACCTCACCACCTTCAACTCTATAGTTGTGCAATTATCTGTTGACTTGTTGTCTATTTCCCTCATTAGATTGGAGGTTCCATGAGGACAGGCAGTATATCTGTCTTGTACACCACTGCATCCCCAGCACCTAGCCCAGTGCTAGGCACATGGTGGGCACTCAATAAGTATTTGAAGAAGGAATGAATAAATACATGAACCCACCACTTCTATTTACAGAACACTTTAACTGCATACAACTTGAGGACCAGCATGAGGATATTTCTAAACTCAGTCTCCTAATGCTTAATGGATGCAGGAGACAATTAATCACATTCTTTCTGGTTCATCGGCTATTTCTTTGCATTCCTTTGGTGACAGGACAATTATGCAGTAGAGAACTGCTCAGATGACATGGGTTTGGTCCACATGAGAAACTGGGATGGGAATCAAAGGGCTGCTTCTCTGCTATTTCTGGAACAGTTCATGTAAGTTATTGTGCCATAATTCATAGCAACTGCTACGAGTCAACCCTGTGGACACCTCAGAAGTCGACAAACCAGGAGACATGCTCACAACAGTTTAAAGTGAGGTGGTTGGGACATCAGTCTTTTATTCAGTTGCCTACAACAGCTAGCTGCATTCATGATAGTTTTTTAACTTACTTTAGTTCTCACATTCATGCTCATTGTATAAAACTGAAAAAAAAATCTATCAGAGCATTAAGATACCAAAGAAGATCATTATAACATGTTTCATAGTGTAGAATGGCTTTGCAGTATGACTACTAAATTCCAAAAACAGCTTGGCCACTTACTGATTTTGTGACTAGGATAGATTGCAAATGGCCACAAATTTTTCCCATCCCTATACACATGCCGGCTTGCAAAGGGACCATGCTACTCTTTCAATCAAGAGGTGGAATCTATTTCTCCACCACTTGAGTCAAGATTTGGCCCAATACGGCTGCTTTTGACCAACAGATTAACAAACATGACACCAGCAGAGGCTTGAAAAATGCTTGGGTATTCGGGTTCGGCCTCTCTTGAAACGCCTCATCACCCTCTGAACAAGCCTTGGTTAGCCACCTGGAGAATGAGTGACCACATGAAGAGAGGCCCAGCTGTCCGGTTAAGGCCTAGAGATGGGAGTGAGGTCATCCTTGACCGTGCAGCCCAAGCCATTTCATCCTAGTACAGAAGAAGTGCAGCCAAGCCACAGAATTATGGCAAATACTAAATGATTCTTTGTTTTAAATATTATACGTTGTTAGCACAAAGTAACTAATATGATGATTCTGGGCAAATTGCTTAATCTCTTTAAGCCTGTTTCCTAATCTGTAGAATAAAGGTAATAATAGTATATTTTCCATAGGCCTTGCTTCAAGTAGAAAATGAAATAATTTAGCAACATACTTGGTACATTGTAGGTGCTGATTACATTTAATTGATTTCTTCCAGGCTTATTAGAAGATTCTTTTCTGTTCACATAATACTATTCCAGCTAATATTTATCTGTAACATAAACAACATCATTGTTTATTATTTAGGTTGTTTCTAGCTTTTTAACTTTAACTCCATCAGGATCTCATAGAAACATCCCCTGTGCCACACTGAAATGGAAGATAGCTTTTCCAGAGCATTTGGGAACTTCCATAAACGACTACAAGGAGAAATAAGAGGGAATCTTCCTGTGGAACAAACAGAAAAATTCTGGTTTATATAATATAACAGTTTGTTTTAAGCAATCAAGCTGTGGAAGGCAGGGGGCTTGCCAGGGCCTGAAAGCATTGCTCTGGGAAGTTCTGTGCTCAGTACAGCACAGCAAAAAGTCCCTTGTTGCTCCACATCACATGTATTTGTTCTGAGATGAAAAAGCTCCTGCTAGTGATTGGCTCATGGCAAATCTAGATTGAAGGGGCTGTTTCCCAAATTACTAGAGACAGCTCTGCAGACTATTGGAAAGCTCCTCCCTGGGATGAGGACCGTCTCATCCCCCAGGCAGACTTTACACATGTAGCGGCTGTCAGAATGTTTGCAGAGCCCTGTTGGTCAGCAGTGCAGAGGCTGAAAGGCTGGGGCTAAAGGTCATGGACACAGCATACCAGGCACACTAACTTCCTGTGGTGATTCTAGTGACCCACATTTTCAGGGGTCCTGATGGAAGACTAGCTCCTCTGGTGTAGGCTGCAGTCTTAGAGAATCCCAGAAAGTGCACTTCGGCTCCACAGCCTCATAAAAGTGCTTCCTGAGGTTTGAAGCAGCAGGGAGCAATCAGCTGTTGTCCAGAAAAGAAGAAAAGGTAAGGACCCCCATAAGGAAGGGAAACCTATGAGCTTCGTGGCAAAGACCAAAAGAACTGGAGATGATTTCCGGTGTGTGTCTCTATCCTTCAGAGAGGTAATAGGGATGATGATACAGAAACAGACATTCTATGCATTCATGAATTGGTAAGCCGGTTCTCACCAGTCTTTGCTAAATCATTTTAGCTTCTACTTCTTAGCAACTTGTTATGCATTCTAGCCATGTTATCTGCTCTGACCTACTTTCCTTACTTTGTAAGGGGGGAAAATCTCTGCAGGAACTAGACTCAATCAATATCCAAGTTTCAACCAATTATCAAGTCAGCTGAACCACAGTTTCTGCCTCCAATTTTTACGCACATTCAAGAAAAATACAGCCTCTTATTCTTTGAATTTATATCTTGTTGTCGTTCTATATAATTTGTGGAGTTTTGTTGGTAAATCCATTACAATGGAAACAGATGACACTGGATTTACTCAGCAAACTGCTTTTCTTAGTCAGTTCTCTGTAGAGAGGAGTTTCTCCAAAAATACTGGCAATGTTTGCCTTTGGTCTCATTCAGTGGCACACGTTTACTGTCAGTCATAATGCATTTATGTGGCTACTCACTCGGGCAACAGACACACATGCTGAATATGTGCCTTGATATATTTATTTGATTTGAAAATCATTCCCTGCCTTTTTCGAAAAAATATCTGTGGCAGCTTACACTGAAGTATGTATAAGATAATGCAATCAAAAAGCAATGAAAGGGGATCTAAAAACCTATACTGAGAGAGCAGGAATATAAATATTACAACTACATTGGTTAATAGAGGGGGATAAGCATTAACTTTATCTCTGACAACACAGAAAACACTGTGATCTGTTGAAACAGTCAAAAGACCTGGACTGAGACAGAGTATGGATTCCAAAAACTTGACCGAATGGGAGAATTCAGGCAAGTTACCAACTCTTCCTAAAATCCAGTTCTTTCTACCCCAAGGCTTATAATAGACATGCCATAGAATTGTTGTGAGGAGTAAATAATAACACATATGTAATAAAAAATAAATAAACATATGGGTGTTAACTATGTGCCAGGTACTACTCTAGCACTTTTCATGTATTACTTTAATTCTGACAGGGATTCTATGATCGTTGACTAGTAGTCCAGTTTTACTAATTTGAAAATTTGAGGCCTGGAAAAGGTAATAAGGTGCATAAGGTCACAAACCAGTGGTGGGAAGCCAGTATTCAAAGCTGAGGGTCTGGATCTAGAATCCATACTCTTAACCATTCTGCAATGCTGTTTCTCATTGACCAAAATGAGTGCATCAAAATAAAAAGGGAGTGGTATTCCCATTACTCTCATCAGCTTCCTGGCAGCCAAACCAAAGAGGGAAATAGTTTATATATAATAAATATATAACACATACATTACAATAAATATATATAAAATAAAATAAACTACCTTTAGGAAAGACCTCACTTCCCCTACTGAGGTGCTTGGTCCCAAGTCAGCCCCCAGCGCTGACCTAGTAAAGACAGATCTTCAAGCAGGGGGTGGATGATGATGTCACTGGTGATCTGAACCGGTAAGTTCCATAGGAGATTCTTGGGAATGCTAAAGACCGTCAAGCACTGAGATCAGCCCTTTGCCGTTCTTGGTTGTGCTGGTGAGTTGGAATGCAATTGGGCTAATCCACACGAAAAGCTTCACTTTCTGAAAAATATCCTTCTCAACTTCTTCACTCCACAACACTCCCCACGAGATGCCCATTATCTATTCTGGTTTCTTATCAAGCAGTGCTTCAACAAAACTCTACCGCGGTTCACGTGACATTGGGGCATCAGATGAGGGGACTGGAGGGAAGGGCATTTGACAATTTCCACCATGCATTTACACAAGAAATGCCCTCACCGGGGAGGGGATAATTCAGCTTGGCACTGCCTTAAGTCATCAGGAGTCAAGGACGAGGGGGTGGTCTGGAGACAGCTATCACATCCAGGTGATAGATTCAAGCATCATTTATTCTGGATCAGAGGTCTGTATTATGCACTTGAGGGTTTTCTAAAGTACTGAAAGTAAGAGCAATTAATTTGTCCACTCTTTCTAAAATTTACAAAATCTTGGCTTTCAGCATATCTGTGTCTAATTATAGCTGAAAGAAACTGAGTCAGCTCTATCTCTTAGGAAACGATTCAAGCGGAGGGTAACAGCTGCACTTTATGCTATGCTGGACAACGTAGTCACCAGTCACACTACTGACGAGCATACTTTTTTTCAAGATCTATTTATTTACAAGAGTGGGAGGGGCAGAGGGAGAGAGTCTTAAGCAGAGCCTGCACTGAGCACAGGGCCCAACGTGGGGCTCGATTTCACAACCCTGAGATCACAACCTGAGCTGAAACCAAGAGTCAGAGGCTTAACCGAATGCACCACCCAGGCACCCCTAAACAGCGTACTTTATAAATACTTTTGTTCGAAGAGGGAACCGACATTTCTGCTCATCTCCCCCAACACACACACGCACACACTCACACTCATACACATACACACTGATTAGTGTGGTCAATTTAAGCTTTAAAATATTAAGAGAGCACAGGGAATTTAAAAGTTGCTGCACATTTTTAATTTATGGCAAAAAAAATGTTATTTTGTACAAGTCACCCACTAAGATCTGCTTTGTACTCTAAATGTGAGTTTAGTTAAACCTAACACAGTGGTTGGCCCATTGGACACTTAGTAAATCTTTATTGAAAAAGTGAATAAGTGGATGTCACTTATTAGGCAAAACCCTAACATTATAAGTAAAAGACAAAATTAGGAAATCTATATAATCACTAAGAAGAGGATGCTGATTATCCGTGTGGTAAAAAAGTAATTTGGTTTAGCTGATTTCCCCTATTTATGCTGGGCATAGAGTTATATTTGAGAGATAACTATGTAAATGTTAAAACTTAAAAAAAATGCAGAAAATAAAAGAAAATGCCTTCACCATAAAACATCACTGACAGACTTGAAATTCAAAACACATTGGAAAATTGGCAAAAAAAAAAAAAAAGAGAAAAAATCCTCTAACACTAAATTCTCAAAATCATATCATTTAAATGTTAAGATGGAACTATTTTGTGTTTTTCAATGGTTTAATTTGCTTCTGTGACTCTTCTTTCCTTCTGCTATCTCTGTCTTTTCTCTCCATTCTGCACCATTATGTGACATTTAAAGGGAATGAAAATAAAAGTTTACATCAAAACTCTGTGAGACACAACCACAGGGGAAATTTTGATTGCACCACATAACAAAATTCTCTCATACTATCTTTATACTTAGTCACAGCCATTCGTTCAACAAATATACTTAGTGGATATCTCAACAAGTATTTACTGAGCATCCACCAAGAGGCAGGCACTGTGCTAGACACCAGAGTGAAACAGAAAACTCTTCTCCCACTAGACTATGGAGGTCATAGTGTAATTAGGTGGATAGACATTAAATGATCACATAATTAATTAATTCATTGAGACTGTGATTAGGACTATGAAGTCGAGTACAGATTGGCTCCTTTAAATAATAGTGCCATTTGAACAGAGGGGTATGGATTTGATTCAAGAGTTATGGGCACTCACTGGAAGGGTTTTCATCTGGAAGTGACATGATCAGATCTGCTTTTATAAAAGGTCACTTGGGCCACACTGAGGCGAAAGGCTTTAAGTGAGGTATGGGCAGACGCTGAGTGACAAATGAAGAGTCTATTGCAGTGTTATCGCCCAACAGATAGCATATTCCAGGAGACGGGTGATTGTGGCATGGTCTAGAGTGACCACTAGAGATGGTGAGGGTAAAGTAACAATGACAGTAATAACCAAGGCTGCCATTTGCTGTGCCATTCTCTGTGCCTGAACATTTACAATGACTGACTCATTTAATCCTCATACTTCTGTAAGTGAGCTACCATTATCATCCCGGTTTTATTATCAAGAAAACTGGGGCAGAAAGAGGTTCAGTAAGCTGTCCATGGTCACAGAGCTAGCTTCTAAGAGCAATAAGAGCTCAAGGAGTCAGTCCCAGAATTCAAGCTCTTAACAGTTCTACGAGTTTGCTAAATTGAATTAGATCTTTTTCTGAATGCTCAGACAGCTACCTGGTTTTCGATGGCACTGGCAATGTACTCATTTCCTGCCCAGTCCTTCCACTGCTATTCAACGGGTTAAACATCTTCTCCTGAGTCAGTTCAAGAGAGCACCTTTAGTGGGAATTCTCTCTGCCTTGTTCTTTATTTCCTATGCTCTTCTCACTCTCTCAAACAAATGTGTCTTGAAATTGCACGCATTGACCTATTCTGAAAATTGGCCTTAGAATTTCTTCATATGAAATTCTTTTCTGCACAAACCATGGGTCATAGGACGGAGCTCAGTTGTGAATTCTGATGCCTCCATTTGAAAAGATCTGTTAATGTTGAGAATAAATATGACTCACCAATCTTGGGAGAGGTTGTGGGCTGAAGAAAATTGTTAATTTATAGGGTCACTTCACTATGGGAGCCTGAACAGAAATGTCAGTTTAAAAGTCGTGACTCTAGGGGCACCTGGGTGGCTCAGTTGGTTGAGCGACTGCCTTGGGCTCAGGTCATGGTTCCGGGGTCCTGGGATCAAACCCTGAATCAGGCTCCCTGCTCAGTCAGGAGTCTGCTTCTCCCTCTCCCTCTGCCCCTCACCCCCTCCCCCCCACCTTGCTCATGCTCTATCTCTCTCAAATAAATAAATAAAATATTGTTTTTTGAAGTGTGTGACTCTATTACTGAATTTACCACTTTTGACTGTCCCATGTGAATGCACTTGATGGACCTGGGGCTGGGCTGACTGTGAGTCAAGTCAGAAATTCACAGACCCAGAGGGACAAGGAGACTCATAGGGCCTGCCAGGTACCTGTAACAAGGCTCCTAATGGGGTTAGAAGGCAACGTGTGAGGTAGGCCTGCTGGTCAGTGGGGAAGGGGTGGGAAGGGAGAGAAAACTCGTGGGGTCAGACATTCAGGGATATCCAGAAACCTGTCACCGAGGTTCACTTCCTGAAAGGAGGGTTAGAGGAAGGAAAATGGTTCACACCTGGGCAGGAACTCAGTCTTGAAGAAGAGAGTGTTCCAGACAATATTTCATGGTAGAAATAAGACACAAGAATGAAATAGGCCCCTGAGCAGCTGAAGCAGACTGACGCTTGGTTACAATGACCATGCTGGTTCATGCATGCAGTCGGCCTGTTCATACACCAGGAACCAAGCAAAGGTTTTAAGATTCAGAAATGAACCAAGGCACCATCTCTGCCTGGGAGGAACTCACCAGGCTAAGTGGAAGAATGGCTCCTTTTTGAGAATCCAGGCACACCATCAAGGCTGGCTGAACTAATGTTAAAACAGGTTTGAATCAGCATCACCTTTCAGCCCTCCTAGTGTAAGATTACTCTTACACTCTCCAGTTAAGTCATCCTTGCTTGGAGATTAGAAGGAAGTAGGTTCTAAGTTTCAAACATTTCCCAGCTTTTCTGAACAATGCCTGTTACTGTGAAATGAAGTCAGACCAGAAGCACAAAGCCATTCTTTCTTTGCAGAGAACCCTCTCTCCTCAGAGGGACCATGATTCTGGCTGGCTCCTTGTTCTTGTTCACTGAAGTGACCCTATCTCAAATTCAACTCCTCTGAGCCTGTCTGTACCTCTGGTTCCTGCTTTGCTGAGAGTCCCAGATTTGACAAAGGGGCCAGATTGTACTTCTTCTCTGAGATGGTTTTCCTTCTTGAAAAGCTGGCTCCCAAAGTCCATTGGTCTCATCTTATCTTCCCTTCCACCTGGCTGTGGAACTAACTAATGGGTGTTTTCCCCGGCTTCGCCTGACCCCAGTTCTCTGCAGCATCACAACTGATCTACTAAAATCACTAGCAGAGCTAAGAAACCTCAATGTTCCAGAACAAGGAAGTAAGACCACTGCACCACTGGGGAAATTTCTTGGGGTCCAGAGAGTAGCCTTCTTAAGATACTAGAGCTGGAAGGGACTCTCTGGCCCAATATCCTGAAGCCCAAGGTGGAAAGAGAACAAAAGGCAGAATCAGTCTAGACTTCAGCTCCCAGGCCTCACCCCAATGCCATGTTGTCTCTGTATGAAACTACTTGGTAGAAATTCTGACAATTCCAAGAGTGAACCTCTTGTTTAGGAGTCTTCTTACACTTCCTACTTTCATTCTTGCACCTCCCCTGCCAAGTTCACTTTCCACCTGAAAACTGGAGCGATCTTAAAAGATAAATGAGGTCATAAGTCAGTCACCTGCTCAAAACTCCCAGTGAGTTTCCATAACACTCAGAATAAAACACAGACCCTTTGCCATAGGTCTACCTGGGCTGGCACCCACTAATCTTTCTAACAATATCTCCTGCCACTGCCCTCTTCTCACTGTGCTGAGGCTGGGCTAGCTTTTTCTCTAGTCCTCAAATACACCAAGCTGATGCCCACCTCAGTGCTGGGAACACTCGTGTGCAGGGCGCTGGTTTTTCACACTGTGGAGCCTAACTATCATCTCCTCTGTAGCCTCCTCCCCACACCACCACTCCATTCCACATTACCAGCTTTATTTTACCACAGAACTCTGCCTGGCTGAGATGATTTTATACAGTAGGTCTTTGTATGTCTTCCTCTCCCACCAAGTGTGCCCCTGGATGGCAGGAATGAGTTCTCATTCAGCTCTTGTATCCCAGCACCTAGAACAATGCCTAGCATAGTAGGTGCTTAAATATTTGCTGAATAAAATAAAAGGAGCACAAAATAACCACAGCTTTCTTCTCTGCAATGACTGTGTTATGATAAGGTTTCAGTTTACAAGTTCTGGAAATAGACTACATAAAGAACAAAAAGGAGGAGGAAAAAAAGCAATTTGTAGTTGTTTTAACAAGAACTAAAATATGTAGTTACTAAGCTACATCTTATACGTGATATTTTCACTTCATATTCTGTAAAAAGAAAATTGTTGCTGCCAAAATTACAGAATTATGGTTTTGATTTATAACAATGTAGAAACAGTTCTAATAAGTTGTTAAATCTTGTTTATTTCTGGGACTTTGCTGAATTTTCCTTTTCATGAAATTATTATTTAAAATTCTAGTTAGTAAATTAGTGTCAATAATTTAAATGAATTTCTTTATATGCAATTATCTTGGATTGGAAGGCAATAAATAACAAATTGCACATTTTTCCCCTTCATGTACTCTACCGTTAACATTAGGAAAAGTTATGGCTGTAATTTTGTATTTAAAGTAGAAGTATTTGGTTTAGAGGGAAGCATAGAGCTAAAAAAAAAAAAAATCCACATGTTCCTCTCAACCACCTTAAAGAAATAAAAACACCAAGAGTTCACGATTTCCTAGTAAATGGTATTCAATCACACTCTATGTATTTGAATTTTGTTTTAAAGAAACCAGACTGGGGAGAGAGCATCCCAGAGAGAGAAAGTGAACTTTAAGAAGATAAATAAATTAATGCATAATGCATTTTTAAACTCATGAATAGCAATCGGTTTCTTAACCTATGATAGTATTGGGCATTTTTCCATAGGAGACGCGGGGTTTACCTAGTGTCTTGGACCATAAAGGCAGTTACAGGAAAGGGTCAGTGATTAAGGAAGAAAAAGGTAGGTTTCTGCCTTCCCAAAACTATTCACACCTGAAATTTCTACTTGTAACCACTGGATGATTTAGTCAAATTGGAATATAATATTAAAATGTTATAGACAACAGTTGAGAAGTTGATGTATCATTAGGCTGCAAACCATGTTCTGAAAACAGCAAAAATTAATGATGGCAAAGTCAATGAACAAATGCGAAGAAAAAGACTTGAAAAACTGATTTATCTTCTATGAAAAAGTAGAGCAGATTAGATATATTTTATTTACTTTGAGGATAATGACATTGATCCTTTGGAATTCAGAATCAAAATATATTAAAGCAAACCATGAATATAAAACAGGAGAGCAAAATAGATTTTAAAAAATGGGGTTCTTGTTGGGACACCTAGCACAGGACAGCTCTTGATGGACACAGATTTCTTCTCTTAATAATCATTCGTACCACTAAATTACCAGCGGTACATCCAACCCTGCCCACCCTCAAAATGAAAACCATGTGGAGAGCAGGCTAATGTAACAGAATAATGAAAGCTTCACAGGTAACAAGGTAATGTAACAGGATAATGAATGCCAGTCAGATGCATTCAGTCTGGAGCCAAAATTAGCCTATTCCTGAATCAGCCTGTTCACATCATTTTGCATATATTATATTAAATCAAGGCCAAAAAGTGTACATGTATCTCTAATACAAAACCTTGCTGAAGCATGTAGACATCAGGCAAATATAAATAAATCTAATCCTAACTCTATTTGGATTAATAATGAGACCTAAAATTGTCTAACCTCTACACAATCTTATGAGGTAGGAACGAATATTACCCCCATTTTGCAGATGAGGCAAACAACATACAAACAGTTCAGGAACTTTCCCCAAGAAAGAACAGACAGCCAATACCTGGCAAAGCCATATTTTAATCCAGGCACTCCGGCCCCACACTTCATACCCAGTCCCACACTTCATACCCCTTATTATGATATGATTATATCACCACTATGGAGATTCTTGAATTTAACTGTCGTCATTTTTATGTGAATAAATTTATATTTTTTCTTATGAAAAAGCTCTGCAACCCTGATGTATGGCCACAGGCATGGAGGTTGGAGCATCTTTGCTCAGATACAGTTGCATATGCCTATCTACTACTTCTCAACAAAGCACTTATCAGACCTTCTCCATGCAGAGAGCATTGCCCGCAAATAATTCATCAGTAATTAAAAGTCCTTTAATCTCATTTTTAATTTTCAAAATATAGATCCTTTTGGTCATCAAACTGTTAATTTTTAGTCACATCCACTGAATTTACCTCTGAGACTTAGAGACTCGGGTGTATATCTGATTTGATATGGCTTTTATGCAAGTCTTAAGAATTCAGTTATCATTTCAACAAATATAGCCAACATCTCTATGTTAAAAAATGACCTGAGAGTCACAGAATGTGGCCCACATAGTGGCACCGCAAATGAAATGATCAATTCCCAGTATGTCCAATGAACCTAGATACCCTTCTGGGTCTATTACAGTGATATTTAAGCTATATTTAGTAAAACTGTTTGAAATGCCCTTCAGTTGCATTTGACCCATACAACTTAGCATCTTTCAACAATAAAAATGAAGCAGGTCTCTGAAACTAATGTAGACATTGATTAAAATGGAGTTGCCTAATGTGTAGCATTCAGTAAACATTTGAAAATATTAATTCAATTATTCTTGGGGGGGGGGGAGGTGAGAGCCCTTTAAAGCCCATACATAAAAGAGGAGAGTTTCTGCTTGAGGTCTTTCTTAAAAAGCCTTCAGTTTTATAGCTCCGGCAGCATAGGTCTCTTCTCAGCCTCTGTGCTTAGGCATTTATGTAATTCTGGGAGGACAGAGCATATATTAGCCATAGCTACTGACTTTGATAAATCACCTGGGCTCTATGGAATGCAAAAGGATATTGTAAGGAGAAATGCAATACTGTCTGTGATAATACTTTGAGGTCTCCAGAGAAAGGCACATATTTAAATATGGCAAAAGTCTAGGAGTGAAAATATCAGAATGGCCAGGGTCTAGTTTCAGCTCCATCAAGTGGCAGATAGCAGTAGATGGTGGCCTATCTGCCTTCACCCTTCTGTAAACTTTCCACATGCAGACCAATGTATGCCATTCATCACCCAGTCTGTAGGTCATCCCAGCTACTCTGCTCTAAGGGGATCCACTATACCAGGCTTGTTTGTTTCACTATTTATTTTAACCCCAAAACCATACCATGAACATGGAATGTTCCATCTGGCCATGCTACAGAGATGAACTTATATATACTACTTTGTACTTACATTAGCATGTAGCCAACCCCATCTTCCCACCATGTTGGTGGACCCTTCTATACTTTAATGATGCCAGAGAGAGAATGTTATACTAAGGGTCAAAATATCAATTCAAGTCCTAATTTATATACTAATTAACTGTGTAACCTTGAACCTGGCTTCTCTGAGGCCAATAACCTTTGCTTCATCTGCCTTCCAGGGGGATAGAATGATCTAATGAACTAATAATTTACTGAAAATGCTTTAAAAAGATAAAGTGGAATTTTTTAGTATTAGCATTGCTACTGAAAAAAAAATACTGATTAAATACAAAAGATAACCTAAAATTTACTCTGTATGTAGTTTTACACATTAATATGCATGCACACCTATAACTGACATATACGTTTATAATGTAACCTCAGTATTCATATGTCCTGAATATGTTCTGAGCTTTTGGTCTTATACGTTCTGGGCCTGTATAGCCATACCCAGTCCAGGTTATTGTGGAAAATTTTATTTCCAGAGTGATTAACTTTCATTTTTCTCCTTACCACAGCGATTTAGCTGAGCTAGAGATAATCTTCTCAGGGAAAAAAAAAAAAAAAAGAAATTTCCTTAAAACACTATTCTTTATGTTCAAAAATAGCCATAGTCCACTTTAGAACTCAGTTAATGATAGATTTTCCTGAGCAAAATTCCCCTTTTAGTAATTTAATAGCAAAATGTTTACTCCTGGAAAATGCCTGTTTCCCAGGGATTATTAATCATATTTTATTGGGAAGTAATCAGTTACATAGTTTGTTTTCCCATCCCTTTTAGAAAATTGAAATGCTGAGATACTCATTTTTGCTATGAAAATCTACCCAGTAATTACCATATTTACTTTTCATTTATGGGGGAATAATCTGTTTTAATTAAGCCTAACTGAAGAACTTTTATCAGATGTAATTATCCCTTTCGATAAATATGTCTCCACTAATTACATTTAACCATGGGATTTATAGCTCTTAAGTCATTTAGTAGGAAACATAATAAATCTTTAGTAATACATGCTAAATTACTATAAATTAATTCAGATCATTAACATAATAAACAAATTAGGGTAATTTTGCTTAATTAGTTTGGGTGGTTAACTCAAAATCCCATGTAAGCTTCATGGTAATCTTGATTGTCACCATTACTATTGGAATGACACATTTTGAAACAAATCTATTTTAAAATTTAAATATAAAGCTTATATTTAAAAAATATAAAGATCCTTAATCCTTCGTCAATTGATCATTTTCCAAAGAGGAAACATAATTGACTGTCCTTTAGTTTCTGAACTTTATAAAATTTTTCATAAAACTTTACAACCTAAATATATTTCAAATAAAAATATTTTATATTTCCTCCTTAGGTAAGTGAATTTTCATTTTCTGATTCAATAAATGTATCCCAATAAAAAACAACATAGGTATCTATACTCTTGTGTGTATGTATATGTTTGTGTATAAATGTATAATACATTTTAGGCACTTCTCTAGGAATTCTGAGCTTTAATTTAGGTTAAAGAAGGAAAAGGTTGGGGGTGTCTGGGTGGCTCGGTCAGTTAAGCATCCAACTCTTGATTTTGGCTCAGGTCATCATCTCAGTGTCCTGAGATCAGGCCCTCCGTCAGGCTCTGCACTAGGCGGGGAATCTGCTTGAGATTCTCTCTCTCCCTCTCCCTCTGCCCCTCCCCGTGCCTCTCTCTCTCTCTCTAAAATAAATAAATAAATCTTAAAAAAAAAAAAGAAGGAAAAGTATGTAGCAATAGAAAGAAAATATTAAACTAGGAAGCGCTTAGAGAAATTTAAAACAAATAAACTTCGTTTTCACGATGAGTGGAAACTTCATGGATATTCATTATTCCAAGAGGTGGTGCAGACCAAAAATGTAACTACCTTCCAAAATAGCCCAGCTAAATTCAGAGATGTTAGCATTTGTAGATGCCAGAATCAGGACAAGTTATTAGAGAGGCAATATGCTGCGTTCTCTCCCACTTCTGCCAAGCGTTCCCTCTGTTCTTTCCACTTGTTTTCACCCAGGCAACTTCTAGGATAGGGCAAGACCCAGCTCAGGTGCCACCTTCTCCAGAAATGTTAGAGAATAATCTATTAGGTGGCTTTTAACAGCACTCGCCTATTTGTTTCTGCCTTTTCTCCCACACTGGATGATGAACTTCAGACACAGATGGCTTTTCCAGACACAGCAAGCCACACCTCAATGAAGACAAGGTGAGCAGGCATTGCCATTGGTCCAGGATGAACCTGCAGTAGCTCAACCTGCCTGCTCTCAGCTCCTTTGCTTGCATTCTTCTCTTCCATACAGAGAACTATCTGGGTATCCTTCTCTGGCTTACAGCCCTCCTCATCCTCCTCTACCAGGAGGCTTCCTGGGTTTCAGCAGTTCTCAGAGCTTTGGGTAAAGAGCCCTTCCCTCTGCCTGCACCTACCCATGCTCACTACAGCTGCTTCATGAATCTCTGCCCAGGGCAGTCTTCCTGACTCCTCTAAGATGAGAGGGGACTCAGGCAGCATCTTAGTAATTGAGGCACATAATATTTTGTTTCTCAAAAGTGAATAATCGGAAACTCAAGATCAACATCTGAGAGACCCATCATAGCTTGATGCTGCCTAGTGTTTTAGGCACCCAATAAATATATTTATTTCATTCCTTCATTCAGTCTCTCATTAAGGAAACTTTTTTTTTTTTTTGACAAGCACTGTTTTATATGTCTTTCCCCTTAAATGACATAGATTCTCAACAAGCATTTAATCTTCTCTAGGTCATCATTCAGCTTGATTTTGGAGGGAACAAATAAGCAAATTTAGTTCCTGCCCTTAACGAGCTTGCCTTCAGTTAGACTGCTCTGTGCTCTTCATTTTTGGTCCACTTCTCATCCTCAGAAAGGCTTTCCTTGAATGGGGTCTTGGAATTTTAGACTGTCCTAACACTCTATATACTGCCTCTATACTTTTCATGATATTTGATGAATGTCTTTCTCCCTCAGTAGACTGAAAAATCATGACAGGAGGGACCAACCACATCTGTCCTATTCACTGTACCATATCCAGTAACTAACACAGGTTCCTCCCATTAGTAAGCAGTCAATAAATGGTCAGTCTGAAATAAGAAAGATCAAGGGAGGAAACTGAGTTAGGCTATATTATATATTATAGCTAGCATTATAAAGTGGTTAGTGTTAGGTAATCATTTAAGTACTTTACATATACAATTTTTTTCATCTTTATATTAACCCCATAACATAGGAACTATTGTTACTTTACAGACAGTATATTTACATGAACCCTAGGGCCAGATATTATTGCTATTTTATAGATGAAGGAATAGAGACAATTTACAAACATCACATTGTTAGCAACTGGCAGAACTGTGATTCTAATTTTGAAAGCTTACCAGATTTTCTATGTATTACTGTAGTCCACATTTGGGGAAAAAATTTAAAAATAAATAATTTTTTTTAAAAAAGGTAGCCAGACACCTACCTCACACCACAGCCAGAAAAATCAATTCAAGGATGGATTATATAGACATAGACATAAAAGTAAAAACAACTGAACTATTAGAGGAAATAGGAGAATATCTCTGTGACCTTCAAGTAACACTTTTTAGAGAAGAAACAGAAAGAATAAACCATAAAAAAAGGAAAACTTAATTTGGATTTCATTCAAATTAAAAGCTTTTACTTATCAAAAATAATATAAAGGCAATGAACAGGTAAACCACAAACTAAAAGAGAATATTCACAATGTATATATTTGACAAATGACTTGTACCCAGAATACATAAAGAACTCCCACAATTTAAAAAATAAAAGGACAAACAGCCCCATAAAAAAACTGGGCAAAACTATTTGAACAGACACTTTAAAAAAGACATGCAAATAGCCAATAAGCAGATGAAAACATACTTAACATTACTGGTCATCCCACAACAGAAATTAAAACCATAAGATAACAAAACCCAACTATCATAAATTAAAAAGACTAATTATATCAAATATTAGAGAGGATATGGAGCAACTGGAACTCTCACACATTGCTGGTGAGAGCATAAAATGATACAACTTCAAAAAACTATCTGACAATTTCTTTAAAATGTAAACATACAGTACCATATAACACAGCAATTCCATTTCTACTTTTTTATGTAAGAAAAATCGAAATATTTGTCCACAAAAAGCCTTGTGCACAAATGTTCATAGTAACTTTATTCATAGTTGCACAAAGATGGGCAAAAGTCAAATGTCCATCATCAGGACACTGGGTATATAAGTTGTGTTATAATCATACAGCTGAATACTAATAGGCAATAAAAAGGAATAATCTACAGACCCACGTAACACCATAAGTCAATCTCAAAAAATATTATGCTGAGTGAAAGAAACCAAACAAACAAAGGAACATTCTGAATGATTCAACTTATATGAAATTCAAAAATAGGTAAAACTAACATTTAGTGATAAAAATCAGATTAGTGGTTACTTCTGCCGGAGGAGAGGAGGGAGGAATGATGGGGAAGGGGCATAAAGGAACTTTTCTGAAGTGGTATAAATGTGTTGTGCCTTGATATACATTCATTAAAACCGACTGAATAGTATGCTTAAGATTTGAGGATTTGCCTGTATATAAATTATACCTCAATTTTTAACAAATTTTAACACCAGTTTTTTTAACACAGATAACACCAGGATTAAAAATAAGTGTGAGGAGGTAAAAGGACACAAATAAATAAACATTAGTCCATGAGGAAAGAGTGCCAGTGTTGTTCTAAACATAGTGGAAATTTTTATTTTTATTTTGGCTCAGATTATTATATTAACATTCTTTTGACATTTTATGATAAAATATTGTTAATTGCTTGATCTCCAGCTAAGAGCAAATAATACACTCTGTGTCAGAGCATTATATCCTCCTTTAAAAAACACATAGAGTCTAGGATCAGATATTTTTCCTGCCTTTCTCAAGGTGATAGATACTCCCAAAGACTGTGGACAGGAGCCACTGATTAATTACCAAAGTTCACAGAGAATGAAGTTATGGAGGCAGCTCAAATCTTACACATAGCATAGGTTTACAAGATCTAACTTAAAGGATCTACATTCCTCACCAGCCTGCCTTCAAGCCTAGTTAGTGTTCCCCCTCCACCTGCTGTGATGTGCATCTGCGCAGAAAGGCTCACTTGTTATCTATGGGGTGGAATGCATTTGTCATCCATAACTCATGGTCATCAATACAGTCATCACCCAGCAAAGTGGAGACATCAATCTATTGCCTCCTTTATTCTAGCATCCAGAACTCCAGTCTTGCTAAGGTAAATATGCTTTTTCCCAGCTTTCCTTACAGTTTAGGGATTTATGCAGAAGCTTTTACTTTGCTAATGAAAAGGTAATAGTTGCCGCTGGCACCACCCTTTCCCCTACTTTCTGTTTTGAATGTGGATGGGATGCTTGGGACTACAGCAGCTATATTACAACCATGAAGGAAGAGCCAATAAGCTAAGGATGGTGAAGCAAAGTCTAGAAAGGCGTCTAGGTTCTTGATAGCATGATTAAGCCTCTGCACCAACTCTAAACTGCATACTTCTAGAGTTCTTGTTCTGATGGTGGAGATACTAGTTGGGAAAGTTCAAGGGCATAGCATGCTCCCAGGAAAGACTTTAGACACATAAGAAAAACTGCCCTGAAAGCATGTAGGAAAGAACAAAAAGGAAGTGGATAGCTCCAAAAATTAACTTTGTCCTCAGCAGGCCCTACATATACTATCAGGTTCAAATGATTAGATAAAAACAAAGAGGAAGCCTAAAATGTCTTGTTGCCTAGAATTTAAGAAAAAAAATTATATTTGCTTTCCAACTTGGCAAATGACTGTTTTTTCACCTTTTTAGAGCATGTGTGCATGTCTGTGTTTAAAGAAAGAGAGAGACAGAGAAAGACACCAAGCTATTCAGTACTCTGTGCTTTTTCCCCAAGCTTCTGAGCTTCCTTTTCTACATTGTACTTTGTTGTATTCCATCCAAGAGGCATCCATTAATCACCATCCCATTTTTGGCAGTGACAATGTAGACAATGCATCATGTCAAAGATGTTGCTGTTAATAATTAATGATAATTTCTGTAATGGGGAGTGACACATTGTATTATACCCAAGCTCAAGATAACTGGGCCTGCCATCCACCCTTGTTCTGACTTATGTGATGAACATGGCAGACTGAGCCTGATATGGGACAGAATTAGAGAGGTGGGGGTGCAGAAACAATCATTTCACCCAGCAGTTGGAGAAAGCTATGTTTCTAAAACCCATCCTGACTCCAGGAATGTGTGGGGTCCCCAGATAAGGGAAATTATGACATTTTAGAAGATAAAAGTTTATAGTTACTTCCAAAATAATAAGCTAATTTATTCACACAGAGGTACAAAAGGGCAACCTCAGAAAACAGAGTGATCCACATCCATCGTCCTCTTAATCTCTGAAGAGGTAAATGATGGTATAAAAGGTATTTTTAAGAATTGAGGAGGAAAAGGAAGCTCTGCTCAGTCCATTCTTGAGCTCTGTACTTGTTGTCTATACCAACTCTCATGCAATCCTAGTTTGCATTAGAATGAGTGGCACTAACAGCCTCCCCAACTTCTCTTGTCCCATAACTTCTAAATTGGAAGACCCTGGATTGGCAGACCCTTGTTAATTATCTACCCAATATCAAGTGCCCCTTCTCTCTTGTTATTATAACCCCAATTTTGTATAGGGCATCAACATGTCCAGCTAAATGTTCTCTTTTCCAGGCTCCCCTGCAGTTAAGGGTTGCAATGTGACACAGCTCTAGTCAATGAGAATAAGTGTAAGTCTCTGATGAGTGCTTCAAAAACTTTTGCTTGTTTGATATTAAAAAAAAAAAAAGATGAATTCTTCTAGCACCACGTTCCCCACTTCTTTCTGACTTAAATGACTTAAACGTGGACACTAAAGTCTGGAGCTGCAGCCACCATCTTACAGCCATAGCAATGACCCAAATGCCAAGGACGGTGTCATAGAGACTACAAAGGGCCTGGGTCTTTGATGACATGGTTGAGCACAGGTCTGTGCCACATGTCTCTGTATGTGGCTCTATATGAAGGAAACCAGTCCCTATTTGTTTAAGACACTTCCACGTGGTTGTTTCCTTACCTGAAACCAAATATATTCCTAAGTGATATGGATGAGTCTGAGAAACATAACTTTAAAAAAGTATACAGATGATTGATTAAATGCCTAGCACACATTTGGAACTTACTCAAACAGAACACTTGATTCCTACCTGCTACCCTCTCTCCAATCCCTTCCCAACCATAAAAAGAAAGCCCCTGTTCTTCTCCCAGCTTACCCCCATCTCAAAGTGTAGTAATAGGCATTACAACATTTACCCTGTTGCTAGTGTCAGAATCCTAAAGGTCATCCTTGACTTTTCCCACCTGACATCTACTTCATCTGTAAGAGTTATTAGCTCTAAAATATGTTTCTAATCCACCTGCTTCTCTCTCTCTCTCCATTCTTACCCACTTCTTCAGTCCAGACTGTCACCACAACCTCCTAACTAGTTCTTGCCCAGAACCAGTCTTTAATCATGCATGTCAGAACATGCCATTTTCTGATTAAGACCCACTAAGAGCTTCCCAATGCACTCAGACTAAATCCTTACCATGGCTGGGAAGCCTTGCATCACCTCACCCTCCTACTTCTGAAATCTCAGTTTACTAGTGACAATTCCATCACTCACTGGGCTTCAACCTCTCAGGACTTCTTCTTGAACACAAGAAGGTCATCTCTGTCTGGGGACTTTGCCCGAGGTCCTCTCTATCCAGGGTGTAACCTGCTCATTCATATTATTTAGATCTTGGCTTAAATACCACCTTCTCAGACTTGCTTTCTCTGGCATCTCTATTGAAAGCAGTCCCCCACTCACTCTCTATGATATCATTCTGCTTTTTGCTTCATAGCATTTATCACAATCTGGTATTTTATTGTTTATTATGTTAATTGGATTATTTTCTGATTCCTTCCATTAGCATGTATGCTCCTTGAGTACAGGAATTTTGTTTGTCTTATTCCTTGGCTAATCTCCAGCACTTAGAATGGTACCTAACACATAACTAGTTCTTATCTAATGTGTGGATAAATTTATTGAATGTATGGTTTACATCCATATGGTGGAACTACTTAAATATAACATCCAGATTATTTATTTAATTCTTCTTTTACACTGGATGTGGATGAGGAATGTTGATCAGTCATGGCAAACATTCATGATTTCACTGACCTCCAGTAATACGGTCCTGATACTGTTGGTAACTTACTGATCAGTCTTTTGAAAAACAAGAAAGGACATTTTATGTTGGATTCTACTGTATGCTGAAAAAAAATTTTCCCATTGAATGGATTCTGAATTTTCCCTCTTCTTACATCTTAGGAAAGCACCTAGATCTTGTTTGTTTCATAAAATACTCAGAGGTCAAAATTCCTGAACTTGCTGAGTGACGACTTCCAAGGACTCATTCTAAAGTCTATCATTCCATTTGCCAATAGCTATAAAAACAAAAATCTAACATAGACAGGCCAGGGGATAAGTAGAGTCATTTACTTTGAAAGATAAATTATACCAATAATGTCATTATCACATGCTGAAGAGTCACCAACCTGCTTTAGTTCAACTTTGTTAGCAAATTACTCATCTTAATTACTGCCTTCTTCTTTTTCTTATCTCATTTTTCCCTAGTCATATTAATGGTCGCATAATAATATTAGACAATGTTCACTAAGCTTAACTCTAAAAATAATGGCTGTTTTAAATCAGAGTTAATTAGTATGTCAAGAAGTTCAGGTAATTATAGGGCCATGTGATTTTTTTTAAAAAAGATATTGGGTAAAAAGTCACTTTACCAAATGCTACATTCATGATTTCATAAAGTATTTTTAATATTTTTCTTAAAATTGTCACTGAAAACTGAATAACATGATTCTTCAGTGATCATTTGTCATTGCTAACTACAGGTGAGTGAGCTCTCCCTAATCCTGCAATCACTGCGGAAAATAGATTTAACATTAATTTATGAATCTCAGTGTCATTTCTCTTCCAGGTTTAATAGGGAATCATGGTTTATACTATTTATATTTCATCACACATAAGAAAGGTTGTCAGGAGCAAAAGATCAAAGTAACATAATTCTCTCCTGTACCTTCATGAGCTGCTGCTTGAGAATGCTCATGCTCACTGGTTTGAGGGGAGTTGGAAGGCACACTGTCCTTGGATGCATGTGGGAAATGTTCTGGGACTTCAAGGGGAAGAAGCGAGTGTACTGAGGGATATCTCTGAAAACTGCATACATATAGAATAAATATCATAAATAAAAGGCCTGTTATCTTGGGTATCACGTCCTGTAATCTTGTCCATCTATAAGTTCTCTGAGGGTACCCTTGGGCCCTCTCTCAATCCTTCACAAAATAATCAGAAATTCAGAGAAAACAAGAAGGAAGAGCAAAAATAGTTTGTCTTTGTTTCACTGGTTCCTGAAATACATTCCTGTCCGTGAAATAGGCCTATTTCTTTAAAATCAACACTAGAAGAGAAAAAAATAAAAACAAGAATTGGGCAACAAAAATAAAGAGGGTCCCTTGGTACATGGATAGATTCTCAAGTACATAGAAAGCTCTGAGTCACTGGGTTAAAATATTAATGGGGCAACAAAGAGATTACAGGCAGTCAGACTTGAGCTATGCCTGGCGAGGGCAGTGCTACGGGTGCTGACTGGGAAACACGGAGATGGTCCATTAGTCTTCATGACCTACTGGGAAATTGCTGATGGAGGCTGATCTCAAGTTGAGAGAGCAACCTATAATATTGCTGAATCGAATTCCCAACAGGGTAGAATTATAAACATTTTTATTCTATTAATATTTATTGAGTACCTACCAAATGCAAGGCACTATGGACTGCATAAAGATAATGGCCACCTAAAACCCTCTTTCTGTCTCTTGTAACAACATGTCACAATGATCACAGTCAATTGTTTAACTGTCCATCTTCCACATCAGACTACCAACTCAAGGGCTAGTCTATCTGTGTGTACCCTGACCCTAGTACCTCTCCAGTACCTAGAACATAGTAGGTACCCAAAAATGTGTTTGAATGGGTGGCTAGAAGCTCATAAAATAGTTTGAGAGATAAGATATAAAACATTTGTAATTTAAAATAAGAGAAGAGGTATCACATGATAAGTACATGATGAATTAGCCAAATAAAAAGTAAGACAAATCCTAGAGAAGAGGAATTTCACTGCAGGCTGGACTAGGGACTCCCTCAGGTTGTCAGAGGAACCCAGACACCAAGTCTGTTCCAGTTTTTCCAGGACAGACACAGAGGCACCCATCCAATAACGGAGGAATAGTAGGAAAAAGGAGGGACCAGTTGGGAGGGAGAAGAGGTGATAACCTATCACTAGGGTCTCAATTGCCACCATGTTTATTTTTGCTTATATTTTAGGTATTTCATGTATAAATTACATGTATAATTAGTGTGGCCAATAAGACCCTGGGCTACAATCATTTTAAGGAGAAGTTGAGTACTGATACTCAAAAATCATTAATCAATTTAATTAATGAGTAAGGACCGAACACTTATCTTCATACTCTCATTTAATCTGAATGGCGATCTATGAGGTGTCATATCCCCATTTTGTGGATAAGAATACTAAGCCTCAGAAAGGTTATATGAAGTAGACAAACCACAATCCAGAACAGTTGACTTCCAAAACATAGCCTCTGTATTTAACCCAAAGTAATAACATAGTCAGACATCCCTCAATCCTGCTAACCAAATAAGTGAACTAAATGGGCCTTAGATGGTGAGCTGACATCAAACTACATTTATTCAAGACATGAGGAATACATCACAGTGCAGAGGGGCTATGGACTACTGAGAAGCCTGGAAAACAATGAACTTGCCTAAAAATACAAAAAGCTGGTACAGTAATTACTCTAAAATCAGAAGGTTTCAAGGTGGCACAGGATCTAAGAGGGGAAGAAATGGCAAGCATGAGAAAAGATGGAGTCTACTCCATCTTGTGATTCCTGTCTCACCAACAAGATCCTTGTTGAAATTATCTCCCCTACCACCTCTGTCTGACAATTTCCATTTAAAGATTTACTCATTGGCCTAAGAAATGCTATTTTTCTATCACCAATTACCATCACTTTCCTTCAACTCAACTGCAAAAATATGTATCAATTACCCATCAGGAGAGAAGAAAGAGTGCTAGCCCTCATGTGCAAAACTGCATAAAGCCAGGTCCCTGGTCTCAAGGTTCAAGTGAAAAACAATTCAACACACATGGGTATACTCTTAGTGGGGTCACCAAAGTATTATAGGAACACATGGAAGGGAGTGATCAGCTTTGCCTACCTAGCTGGTTTCCTGTTCCGTCACTCTGAACATGCCTAGCTCCTCACCAATGACATTAAGAGCCCTTCGGTTTCTACTGTTTTCCATCATTGTGGTAGACATAATGGCCACCAAAATACCTACATGCTGTCATCCCTGGAACCTGTTACTATGTTATGTTACATAGCAAAAGGGACTTTGCAAATGTAATGAATGTTACAGATCTTAAAATAAGGACATTATCCTAAATTATCTGGGTAGACTCAGTCTAATCTAATCACATGAGCCCTTTAAAACAGAACTTTTTTTGGTCAGAGTTAGAGACATGCAGTAGAAGGGAAAGGCAGAGAGATTTGAGATAGAAAGGGCAATGGGATGAGGAATACAGACAGCTATAAGAGGTAAGAGAGGCTCCCACCTGGCAGCCAGCAGGAAATCAGGACCTCAGTGCTATAACCACAAGGAACTGAATTCTGCCAACAATCTCAATGAGCTTAGAAGCTCATTGGGAAGAGTGGACTCTTCCCCAGAGTCTCCAGAAAGAAATGGAATCCTGCAAGATACTTAGATTTTGTCCTTGCAAGAACCTAAGTGAAGAACCAACTAAGTCATACTGTACTACACTTCTGACCCACTGAAACTATGAGATAATAAATTGATGTTGTTTTAAACCACTAAGTTTTTGGTCTTTTGTTACAGCAGCAATAGAAAACCAATACATTCTCAAAAATGTTCTTCTGCCCTCTTTAGACCTAATTCATTCTTTAGGTCTTGCTCTAATGCCATGCCATCTGTAAAGCCCTCCCAACCTCCATGGGAAAACAAGCTCTCCTCATTCCTGTCACAGCTTATCTGGACTTTCATGAGGGCACTTATTTCCCTTCTTTGTATTATTATTAGCTATTTTCATGACTGCTCAAGTAGGTTATATATTGTGTCTGGTTCAGTTTTATGTCTCCCACATACCCAGTTACATTGGCATAGATGGAATAAATAGTCAAACAGCCATTCAGTACATCCAATTTAGTATCCCTTGGTGTATGACACTAGCAGGCATTTCACATGTCTTCTTGACTGGCACCCAGAGTAGTGAATGTCAGTCCAAGAAAATTCATGGTAAGAAGGGCAGTGTCATACAAGTGAAACAGCTCATTAGTGATCAGTTGACACCACTTTATTATCCTATACTGACTGTTTTTTAAATGCAAATTGAATGCTTTCATGAAAACTAAATTGAAATATTACATTGGAATCAGTCTTGATAAAGGAATATCACAGATTGATGCTGAGACCATCACCTGCACAGTTATAAATTAGTAGTGCATCAAAAGCCAACTCATTGTCCCTCAGTTAAAAAAAGACAATTTAGGGGCACCTAGGTGGCGCAGTCTTTAAGCATCTGCCTTCAGCTCAGGGTGTGATCCCAGCGTTATGGGATCGAGCCCCACATCAGGCTCCTCCGCTATGAGCCTGCTTCTTCCTCTCCCACTCCCCCTGCTTGTGTTCCCTCTCTTGCTGGCTGTCTCTGTCTCTGTCAAATAAATAAATAAAATCTTAAAAAAAAAAAAGACAATTTGGTGTTTCAACAAACCCAGTAATTCATTAAGAGACATAGCAAGTAACTGCATAAATAAAGAGCTAAGGAGTAAAATGTGATACTCATTCTTTAGAATAAACCAACACTTTAATATATGAATTGTGCTTTCTTAGAATTGTCACCCAATTTATCTGAATAGCTAATTAGCAGAGAGGCCAGAACCATCTGGAATGGAAAAATGATAAATTCTCTTTTAGAATGTATGATAATACCATATAATTCTAGTGATCTTATGGTGAAGGCGTGGAAACAGATGTTAGACATCATACATTTTGACTAAACCCTTTTTGCACTAACATTCATCATATGTTACAATTATTAAACAACAGAACCCATCTAACCTCCAAGCAAATTGAGAGATCTCATGATCCCCCAGTCCTTGACTCCAAGGAGAAATCAAAGCTCCCAGTGGATATATAACCATGAAATATGTATATGTGTATGCATTATTATTATTGTTGTAATTGCTTCAAGTGATGTACTCTCTCTAGGTTAAAAAAAACCTATAGGTAAGTCCTGATTTATCTCATCACTACAAGGTGTCCTCCATACTTGAGTAGACTGAAATATTTATCAATTTGTTAAAAAGGAAGTGTTAATTGGCCAATCTGGTTAAACTCCCTGGAGGGAGAACTGGATGAATGGAAGGTTGTTAAGAGGTGCAAACAGATCAGAAAAGGTAAATCAAACTGTAAATCAAAACACAAATAATTGTTAGAAGAGAAAGTAATTGATGGAGCATTAAATGCCATCAACTACATTTTTGCTAACAATGACAGTGATAAGGATGTTGGGAAAATCATCTTCTCCCTGACTGGCCAGGGATCTAATTGCAAACAAGTTTCAGTAATTGTACTGTAGAGTCTATGGAATGGAGCTGCATTAGACAAGTCTCTAGGGTTTTCCTCATTCATTCAACCAACCAGAAATCTCTAAGTGTCTACTATGGCAACCCCTTGGACCAGGTACTATAGAGATGAAAAAGTAAATCAGAAGTAAATTCTGTTCTCAAGGGGTCTGAGCAGAAAATATAATAGGAGTAAAGAGAGCAGTTATTTTCAAACTTTTAGCAAAAGTAATCTCATGTAGAACTCCACCAGTTAAAACAGACAATATACATCTATATATCTTCTAGTTGAAGTGGAAGGTCAAAGTCCTGGGTTCCAGATGATTTAGCATCTCCTGCTGTGCTATTGGGGGATCCTGAATCACCTTGAACTCTGCATAGCATCATTTGAAAACAGTCCCTGATAAAACCAATCAAGGTAGAAAGTGACATGCTCTAAAAAGGAACAGGAAGGTTCTACAGGAAGACAGAGAAAGTTGAGACTACTGCATGTTCACCTGTAGTGCTTGGAATAGTGCTATCCAACAGAACTCTCTACAATGTGTTATCAGTGCTGTCCAGTAGAATAGCCACTAGCCATATACAGCTATCAAGCCCTTGAAATGTGGCCAGTGTGAACAAGATGAATTTCTAATTTTATTTAATTTTAATTAGTCACATATGCTTAGTGGCTACGATATCGTACAACAGAAAGTCGTCATAGAGAAATTAGCAGGGATTAGGAACTGAGCAGAGTTCAGAGATTCAGAGGTAGACCAGGAAAGGACACTCCAGGTAGAGGGAAATGAATAAGGAAGACAGGAACATTTTCTCCCAAAAGAAATATTACTTTTCAAAAGACTTCATATAAAATGAGTTAGAGTTTTTATCTTTGGGGCCTTTAGTCCCTTCCATCCAACAATATGGAATTGCCAATAATTTGACTGGTTGACGCACAAAGGATATTACTTTTAAGGTACTACTCAGTCATAGTTTTGCTGATTTGCCTCACAGAGAGCAAAACCAGAGAGCAGGAACCAATAGCCATCAGCCCAGGAATGACAGGCTTTGATCCTGAGGTAATATTGGGAACATTTGCCCTTTGATTCACCACTACTCCATGAGTCTGTGGACTCACACCTTTTTAATACCATGCACATACAAGATGACCTGGAACAAATCATATAAACTTGCTGTACTTTGAACCACTTTTATAAATGAGTATGGAGTCAACCATACTTTTCAGTCAAATCATTTTTTCCCCACAATTATCAGTATCTTATATGATTGAAGGGCATCTGATCTGATTCAGCTGAGAAGACTCATTTGTGAGAATTGACTACTTTTGCGCAATATGTCAATATAGCACCGATTACATAAAATTAAGATTATTCGTATTTGAGTCCCTTGACATCCAGATAAATAAACCATAAATGATGTGGATCAACTAAAAGGTTACAGAAAAAAATCACAGGAAATTTGTCTGATTGTTCCTTTGTTTTGCAATTATCTCTACCCTGCAAACTCTTAAACCAACACAAGCTTAACGCTCAAGTTGAGCAAGCTCAACTCTGAAAGGAGATAGAAAAAAAGGAAGTATTTGTGAATCAACAAAATTCACCTTTACCAAATTGTCAAGGTCTCAGTGATGATAGAAATAACCATTTATTTAGAATTGACAGAAGCCTTGGTACTAAGCATTTTGTAAGTCATTTCATTTCATTCTTACAACTCTATGTAGCATGGATATCATTATTCCCATTTAACAAACAAAGGAACTGAGGCTTAGGAGGAAAAGCTGAAACCCTGGCCAGTCTGATTCCAAATCCTGTTTTCTTTTCATTATGCAATACTGTGTCCCAGCCACCTCCTTATTTTCTGCTTTATTTTGAAACCACTTCCAGCCTCTGCTTTCAGTAAAGGAAGAAAATATAGCATTTATTATTTGCTGCATATGCTGTACTGTTTTCATTCAATCATTCATTCTTTCATTCCTTCATTCCTTCCTTCATTCATTAATTCATTAATTAATTCAACAGATATCTATTGAGTGCCTTCTCTGCCCCAGAACTATTCACTGATTATCAAGGTAAGCCCCTAACCCCTTACAGTATGTTTTAGACGACAGGGACAAATAACAATAAACCATCAAACAAGCACACAAACAAATAATGAAGGGTGATGTTAAGTGCTATAAATAATGGGGGGGGGAAGGTGGAGGGTAATAATGTAATAGAGTGCTTCCAACAGATCTACTTTAGACAGGAAGCCTAAAGGCCTCTCTGAGATCATATATTGAGCTTTGCTTTTAGATTCCAAAATCTAAAAGATGAGAGAAAATATTCCAAACAGAAGGAGCAGCATGTTCAAAAGCCCTGGGATGACCAGTGTGGCAGGGGTGTGGGAAACAAGAGTTAAGGTACATTCAGACTGGCAAGCAGGAGCCGTGCAGGCAGTTTGTTTAGATTCTTTCTAGTCTACGTGCAGGAGGAAGCCATTGGAAGATTTTAAGCACTAGGGTCGTATGAAACAATTTACATTTCTAAAAGGTCACTTCAGCTGTAATGTGGGAGAAAGACTGTAAGGGGCATATGCAGAAGCAGTCGCCCAGTTAGGGACCATGTGTATGAAAGCATAAATGGAGATGTGTGGACAGACTTGTGGAGTATTTTGGAGGCAGAGCTGAGAGGCTTGTGGATTGGACCGAAGGGTGGTGAGGACAATAGGGAAAAGAGAGGAATCGAGGATGACATCTAAGTTATTGGCCTGAATAGTTAATGGGTGGATGGGGTACCCTTTGCTGAAATGAGAAAGGCTAGAAGAAGAGAGGTTTGGGAGTTGCATGAGAAAGAGGAAAGAAGAGTGGGAGAAAAGAAAGATTCTTAGGCTTGTGATTGAACAACTAGACTATTATCTTATTGAATCTTCAGAGTAACGCAGTAGTTTTTCCTATTTCTCACATAAGAAAATTGAAAGTCAAGCAAGTTCAATAAAGTGCCTGTGGAGACTCAGCAAGGAAGTGCCAAGACTAGGGTTTGAGCCAAGGTGTCAGATTCTCAAGTCCACATGTGCACATTCCACACACCACTACCTGCTGCTACAGAAAGACTAAGGTTTTGGTACTGGTTTGTCTCAATGAGCTTCTCTTTCCTTACTTATAAAACCAGATAAATAATATTCACAGGGTAAGAGTTGTACGAAACAAGGTGATTAAATGTGGAGTTCTCCTGCATTGTAGAGTTGTTTTTAAGAATAAAATATTATATTGCTAGCCATTGAATCCTGGCATGTATTCTTGATTTTGGTAACTCTGAATTGTCTGGTCTTGACCATGGCCATACCCTGGTGTGGTAGATTTCTGCTCCCTTATTTCACTTCCAGTCAAAGGACTTTCCAGGAGCCCTAAAAGGGAGCCCTGAAAGGAACTCACAGATTCTGTCTACCCCAAGTCTGAGACAGTGCCCTACTCTCAAATATTCCTAGAGAATTTTGGGATTCTCCATGCCTTCAGGCAGCCTTTTGTGATTTGCCTTTAGGAAATGATGTGTCATGCTGAGCCTGGGGCTGAAATTTCTACACAAATAGAGATGTTGTCATATATACAGTTACAGTGACTTCTGTCATCTGCAGGAGGCTTTCTTATGCTACTTGACACACGATGGGAGACACTCAGGCTGCAGCTGAGAGAGTCCTTGACAACCTCCCAGCTGCTGTCCCTTTTGAGCTAGAAGTGAGAGGAAAAGAGACAAAAGAGAGAGGGACAGGGAAAGCCACCATCTGTCCTACTGGGTTCTAGGCAATGGGGTGAGTATTTTTACTCATATTATTTCCTTCAACCCTCATAAAAATCTTGGGAGGCAACAATTAAATATTCTCATTTAACAGAGATCCTAAAGTTCAGAATGTTCACTTAACTTACCAAATTCACACAGCAGACAAGAAGCAGAGTCAAAATCCTGCCCTACATATACTTGACTCTAAAATACAGTGGGGTTTGTTTTTGTTTTTGTTTTTGTTTTCCATGAGGCCGTAATGCCAAAGTATAAAATCATGGGAGAAAGAAGACAGAAAGGAAAACAAAAGTGTCCGTTTAGAGTGTGCACTCAGAATCCTATTGAAAATAGGAAGTCACAAGTCCAGGGTGACTAAAAATTAATTTGATTTTCAGCTCAGGATGTCAGGAAAAAAAATCTAAGTTTGCTTATTGTATGTGGAATGTAGGTTATCAAACTATAATGAAAAACATCAGCCAAATTTAACCAGCCTGATTTTTATTTCCCAAGGCCATGATAAGGAAGGTGACTGAAATTTAGTTTGCATAATTGTAAAGAAACCATGTTAGCAAAAGAAGGAAGGCAGCTTATTCCACTCCTAAAAGAATCAATTCTTCTATCCAAATGAGAATGCCAGGTGAGAAATGGGGATTTACATGGCTACCTTTCATCAGCATGATTTGATTTATGTAAGTAAATTCTATACCTTTCCAGCTCCCAAATCCAGAGTGGTGCAGTTCAGCTGATGCATATCAGAGCTTACTCACTTTCTCATTCCAAGCTGATAATTTAAATGCTTACATTAAAGTTTCTATGTTAACTTTCAGGGTTTTAAAAATGAAGCAAGTTTCTGTTCTCCATCAGACTCAGTAGCAATGGGAATTAATGTGATATTGTCTTTAACAAAATGTAGTGGGGACCTGTGATTCATGTTGGTTCCCAATCTTTTCCTTCTCTTTAAAATGCCATAAAATGAAAAATACAACAGCTGTTTCATATTAAAGAGAAATGCAAATGTGCATTAATGCAGCTTCAGAAATATTTTATATGTTCAGAGAATTTATTATTTATATGAATGGAATTAATCTACACTTTTCCCATTTAATAAAATGGCACTTATTTCGATGGCTTTGTCAGCCATTTAAGCCAAATACATGAAAAGGAATGGTCTAGGATCTAAGTTAAGGATATATTTCTTTTCCCTAAAAGTACAGAATAAACAACAAAAAATGTCTGATGCTGTTTGCCCAACAAAGATATGAAAGCACCACATTCTTTTTATACCTAGGTTAGTAGATTAACTAGTTTAACATATTAACTAGATTAACTAGTTTAACATCTTAATATATTAAATAATTTCATCAGAAGGGTCAATTGTTTAGGGTGAGCTTTGTCACAGGGTGAACTGTGTTCAAACCCAGGTACAGTTACGCTGGTAAATTGTGTTTGGAGAAGTCCTCCTGGAAAGCAGTAATGCTTCCTCATTGTTATACTCTTTCTATTACCTACTTTTGGATGCAGATATAAATTATTTAAAACAGGAGAGGTTTCCCTTGCTAATTAATGGCAGGCTGACTTACCAGTTCCCATCAATGCCTAAGGCTTCATTCTATGCACAACTTTCCAACCAGTATTAACAGCCCACTTCCATGGTTTTGCTGGGTAATTTTAATCAGTCACTGTGCGTACCATGGAAACCCAACAGCTGTGCACTTGGATGACCTTATTATCATTAGTGGCAAACTGGTTGTTGAGCAGGGAATTTTTCATCAGGAAAGACTATGTCTATGTGATTTCATAAACTTGGGAATAGCCAAGTTGTATTTATTTATTTTTTTCTGACTATAATTTACAACTTAGGAAATGAGCACATTTAGAGTGAAATTCACATTTTAATGAAAAGGGATATATCTGAAGTTTCTTTCTAACATGTCTTCCATATTCTTTTATTTTCTTCCAGGGAATAAGAGAATTGTCATCATTTAGAAATTTTCCCAGTGAATGAAGAGGGAGGAGTGTTCCATGACTTTTGCTTCTGACATTGGAAGTATCGAAAGTGGCCTCCTGGTGGTCAGGGGATCAAAAATTCTCTGGGATCGTGGGGAAATAATTCAAATAATTGCCCCTAAAAGGAGATCTTTCCATCCCTATGGTGGAAGATGCACATTTTTGGTGCTAAGAAAAGCCAAATAACGTGCCGGAGACACAATCACTCACAAGAGCATATTTCAAACAGGTCAGTGGATATTAATTTTACAGCTCTGGTGCAGCCCAGATGGTACTTTTTTATCAGGCATCCCAAAACTCCATATATTAAAACAGAACTGCCATTATTTTAGCCTCTCAGAGTTTAAAACTTTCTATATTACCTTTAATTTAATATGTAGCCAAGCTCTTATCTTATAAAAAATGTTCCTAGTGGGAAGATTCACTCCTCTTTCTTCTGTAAGGGTAACTTCTCCAGAGAAGGCAGTAGTTTTGTCATAATTAGTCCCTGAACTTTTCAATAATCACTGAAAGCTCATTCTCCTTGTTGTTAGCAGCTATGTGATATGTAGACCAATTTCTTTGTAATTCCACAGTAATGTTGCCAAATGCAACGATGACCTCATAGATATTAACGATGGTCTGTAGTGTGCAGCTAAGAATAGAGAGAGTGGTATAAATATACAAACCTTCTTTCTTGCATGGCCCATGGGGGTAACTTCCACATTTGTTACACTAGCCTTGGTTCTCTGTGATGTATTTGGCCTTGCCTCTTGTGGGTGTCCCCAGGAAAAATTGTGAAGGATGTAAAATAAGATTTCAGCCTTCTCCTACCTTCCCTGTTTGACTACCTTTCTCTTTCCTCGTCTCCCATCTCACCCCAACACTTTAAAGAAACTCAGGCCAGCTGGAAGGTATAAAAGAAGATGGTGGAAAGAGGGTATAGTAGATACTGTGGTGCTCCACCCCGGGCTGCTTTCCAGGGCCAACACATCCATTCCTCATCAGCAGAACATGTCAGCTAATAAAGACTCCAAGATGCTTCCCTCACTGGGATAGTCCCTCAGCCTCAGGGAACTACCTCACCCAAGTTTATGGCCACTCCTGGGGACCAGTCCACAATCAATGACTGGCCAGTGCTGGGATATAAAGATCAGGTTCCTTGGCCTCAAGTGGGACAACTCTGAAAGGCTATCTCTCAGCTCTAGGGCCCCTGTAGGATTGGTTGAGGCCTCAGCTGCAACCGCACTGCATATCAGCTTCTCTTCCTGCCTATCCTGCCTTTCTTGCCTCCTTACAGGCATATCTCCTGAGAGCACTTTCCAATAAACTTTCTGTACCTAACTTTTCATCGGTAAGTCTGTTTCCAATGAACCCAGTCTAAGATAGGGGGTTACCCAAAGTAGTCTGAGACTGCTGTGTCTTAAGGAAGGGTAGTCAAATTATTCCCCAAAGCGGCAAGAATTACAACCAGGAAGACAAAGTGGGTTACATCCAAAAGATAAGCTATAGACAGAACTCAATAATCCAAAGCAAAATGAAATGAGATTTAAGATATAGGTAGAATTAAGTTTTTCAGGGCAATTTCCAAGACCAAAGGGAATACAATATTTTACATTTGAATCTGTCCTATCTGCTTAAATGAGCTGGTCCCCCATGGCATCTTCTGATTTCTCAGAACACTCAACTAAAATGCACTCTAATAAACCTCCAGTTTGAGATTCTTATAGGCCAACCACAGTGGTCATAACCACATCTACTGTCTACACCAGAGAATGGGAACTTGCAAACATACTACTACCCACCATTTCTCTCCAGAATTGCATTTGTAATTCCAAAGTTAAGTAGCCCTCTGACTCTTATGTCTATATCCCAACCCTCTATCTCTCTCACCAATGTCTTACATAGTCCTGGCCACGAGTCAGATCCTCGGGACAGCTGTCTTTCCCCTGTACACTCTGGAAGCTTAGTCCATTGCCAAGAAGCTACCGTAGATTCTCAATAATGTTTACTGTACATGAAGATGGGTTTCTTTCTTGTGAGTTTATATATTTTTCTCCCAGGCACTTCTTTTCCTGCCCTCATCAAGAGGGAGATCCAATATTCTCCTGCCCCCTTCCAAGGCTAAAAACAACTTTTACTACTCTACCTCTAAGTTATAATGGCTAATATTGCCTGGGCACCCACTGTGAACTTGGCACTCTCCTGAGTGCTTTAATGCTTTATCTTGTGTAATATTAATAATGACCTCATGAAACAGTTATTATTGTTATCATCCCTATTTTGCAAATGAAGAAACAAAGGTACAGACCTAACTTTTCCAGGTCCACATGATCAGAAAGTGGTGGGGCCAGGATTCAAACCCAGCCAGTGCTCTTAAACAATAAGCTGTTCTGCCTTGCCCCATTCCCAGCATCCACCAACATCCACTTCATCCTTGTCCAAATGTTGAAAATTTCCTTTTCACTCTGAATACTGCCATCCTTTCATGCAATATCAATAGCCCTCGTAACACCAAAGCCCTTAGCCTCCCAGTGTCTTGCCCCTCATCTATTTCAATGGTATTCACTGTGGGCCTTAAATAATTGACTCCCAGGATCATACTCTTCTCAAACCTTCAACTCTAAAATTTCCCTCTGACCACCACCTTACATCTTCTGCTTGACCTGCTTCTTCATTCTTTCTAAACTACTCTCTGGCATCACTACTTTCTCTCCCAGTATGGCCCATCCCCTCTACCAGCAGTTTTACTTTCTTCCCTGATGAGCCTATGTTCCTTGTTTTCCTGTCAATCCCTCTTTTATATGCACCTGAAACTCCCTTGCCTTCTTTTCATGCACATACTATGCCAATCTCCAATCCTGCATTTTCCTGTTGTGGTGGTGGTGGTTGTGGTTGTTTACCAGTGACTTCCCTCTGAGTAAAGGATAAAATCCAAATTCCTAAGCAAGACCTTCAAGGTATTACATGGTCTTCCTCAACCTGTTCATCTCCCACCACTGCTCTCCCCCAGGACTCATTCTGTATCCTGTCCACATGGCGCATTGCCTTGCCTCTCCATAGCTCCCTGTCAGACATGTTCCTTCCTGTTCCCCTTCTGGTAAAAAGCAACAGGATCAGACGACTTCAGGATCAGATGGAGGACTGGGGGAAGGGGGAGGAAGAGGGGTGGGAACAGCAGAAGAACAAATGGAAGATGACTTAGAAATGTTTGGTCTAAACATCTGCAAAAATCAGGGTGTCATTATACTGAAAGAGCACCCTCAAGGAGAGAAAACGGGTAATATAAAAGGTCCAACTGAGCCTTCTCAGACCAGAGCTGTTGATGGAACACCCATGTAAGAATACCATGAAAATAATAACTATCACAATTAAACAGTGATGTCCCCAACTATCACCTAAGTTTCACTATGATTATGACCTAATGATTACGCATGAGATGTAGTTTATATGGATTAGAAAAGCAAATATGTTGGGAACATTATAGAATATAACTGCCATTCTGAGAGCTGATAAAGTGAAGAAATGAACAGAACTTACCTACATAGCTGCAAGCTACTTAGAAATATGATAAAAATCCTTTTCTAAAAGAAATGTAAAAATGAATAAGTTAGTTATCTACCATTTCAGTAATAATTTATGAGATGTACTTCCAAGTACTTGTCATATTACTAGGAAATTTATATACTGATTATTATAATGAACTTAGCCATTAGAGCTGATACTGTTATATATTAAAACCGAATTTACCTGAGTCATTAATTTTGGATACTTCTAAAAGTACACTTATGTATACTGTCTCATTTAATTATCCATTATTTATCTTTAAAATGACTCCAATATCTTAGCCTTAGGTCTTGTATATTTTGAAATTTTGATTTTCTAGAGAAAACTATGGAAGTATAAAGAAAAAAGGTAAGAACAAAGAGCAGCTAACAAAGTGGAAACATACTCTTTATGGCCTAGAAGCCAGGAACAACACAGTTTTTACATATTGCAAGAATTCAGGCTTTACCATATATCTATTTTTATCATGAAAAAAATGTTCCCACAGGAACTGAGTGTTTTTTAAGTGCTATGTGGATTCTTTTATAACAGAAGCTTAGGAAATAGGATGCTAGTCATTCTTGCAGAAACAAGGACCACTTAACACTAAAGGCTCACAACATTATGACACAGTAATTGGGCTACGTTCAGGGAAACCCAGACAGCAAACATGTTGCTCACAAAATGACATATACTGCGTAAGAGTCGACACTTCATAAAGTTAATGACAGTCTCCATCTATTGACAAATGAAGATCAAGCAAAGCTAGACCTGTTAACAATAGAAGAAAAGGCTTACAAGCATGGTGACAGAAGAGGGATACCAGAAGAGAACAGTAGGAATGTCAAATGATCAAGAGAGACCTTTGAGGACATTGATAAAGTCTACAATTTTGTGCTGCAAAATTCAAGTATAAAGTAAAGGTTGTCACATCATGCTATCATATCATTTTGCTACATAAAAATATCAACGCCAGATTTAATCTCAGTAAATACCAGTTAGCATTATTATTATTATTATTATTATTATTATTATTATTATTAGAGTAATGGGGGAATGAGGTCCATTTGACTCCTTAGCAGGGAGGACACCACAGGAATAAATACTGAGACTTTACTGTCCCACTGTCAGATCTCCTTATGGTGCCTCCCCTTGGCTGAACTCAATCTGAACCCACAGATATAGAGATCAGTTTCCTTAGGCCCAGAGACAAGTAGGGATCTAGAGGAGCAAAGAGAAGATGTCCAGCAAACACAAGCACACGCGCGCGCGCGCGCACACACACACACACACACACACACGTGTACATACACACAACCTAGGTTCTATTAGGCCAGATTCCAAAGTTCCAAGCTACTTAATTTATCCGAACAACAAATTCATTTTGAGGGCTTGCTCTCTGCCCAGTACAGTTCTAGGTGCTGGAGGCACTGCCATAAACAACATTGACAGAGTCCCCCCACCATGGGCACCTTTGACTTTCATGGACTCCTTAAGCCACCATAAAAAATATTTAAAAATTTATTTTATAACTATATTTAAAAATCAATTTAATCCAGCCTGGATTCCTTATTTGATATTCATTATTATTATATCCATTTTTCCTCTAATTTTTAAAGAAACTAAAACATTTTCATGGGCCCACAAAAGTATCATGGGTCCAAGGCACTGTGCCTACTGTATCCAATGGATAAGTTGACCAGCCCTGGTCTCTGTTACCGTGGAAATTATATCTAGTGGGGGAGACAAAAACACAAAAGTTACAAATGAAGCAAGGTGAAAATATCAGAAAAGTGCAGCGAAGACAGCTGAACAGGGTATCTTAGAAAGTGATCAGGAAATGGGGCTATACAGTCAGAGTGTCCATGGCAGGCTCCTGAGGGGAGCACACTTGACATGAGAACCTCAATGACTAGAAGGAATCAATCTTCTAAAAGTCTGGAGGACGTGAAGGAGGAGCAGATGATGTAAAGGCCCTCAGGCCAGAAAGAGCTTGGGGGTTCTGAGAAGAGTAAGAAGCCCAGTGAGGCTAAAGCATATGAAAAGATGGGAAGAGGGACAAGATGAAGGAGGTTGGCAGGGGCCAGGTCATACAAAGCCTGAATTCTTACAAAAGTAAGAATTTGGGTTTTACTTTCAGCTGGGGGTTGCATGGCTTGATGTGGAGAATGGATTATAGGGAAAAGCAGAGAGACTGCAGCTCACCCAGGTGAGAGAAGAGGCTTCTTTGCATCGGGATTAAGAGTGGAAATGAAAAAAAAAAGGATAATGGATGTGAGATGCCCTTAGACTTTAGAGTCAAGAGGACTCTTAATGAATTGATGCAGGAGATGAAGAGCAAAGAGGAATCAAGAATGACCTAGGACGGGGGTGGTGGGATTGGCCTGAAAACCTGTGGGATGGGGATGTCATTCACTAGTCCTGACTTCTATAAACCCTGCCGCTCCACTTACATTAGTAACCAATAAAATATATTACAATGGCACAATATATTACAAAACACAGATTTACAATGCTGTGATTCTTATACATCTTTTCAGGAGCATGTTTGTTGTGAGAGCACAACAGATTTGTGAATTCTCATGTTGTTATTTCCACTGACATGGAAATACTGCTCTGGCCACCGTACTGCTTGCTGCAAACAGTGTTATTACTAAAACCTTGCCTCTTGATTTTCCTTATCTTTAATAACTGTGGGTATTTGACTAGACAACACTTGCTTTTTAGACAAACCTGTCCCTCTAGAAGGACCTAACTCTTCAAGACTACCTGCCCCATTTTGTCTTCAAACAATCTTTTGGTCTATCACACTAATTTCTTTTCTGTGTTCCTGATAAGAATTTACCATTTGGATTTTCAACCTTTCTTTGTTCATTCATGTACATATCAAAGCATCTGAATTCTCATTCAACCAGATTACTAACCCATTAAGGAATGATAAATTCAAGTTTCTTTCTTATTCCACTTGTCTTCTCATTCTCTACACTTTCTCTGGGTGATCTCATGGATACATTCATTCTACAAATACTTGGCACTGTTTAGATGCAATGACAATGATAATAAGGGCTAGCATTTCCATAGTGCTCACAATGTGTTGCCAAAATTCTTTTCATCTTCAAGATGATCCTGTAAGATAGATACTAATGTTATCTCCATGTTAAAAAGCAAAGAAAAAAAAAAACCCTGAAGGTTAAGAAGGTATACTAAGAAACTTGACCAAGGTCGCACAGCTAGTGTCTTGTGGAGCCATAGTTCAAACCCAATTAATGGGACTCCAGTGCCCATGTGTTGCACCAACCCCCTAAACTGTCTCCTCATTAGCTTTGGTCATGCATCTGAATTACAGACCCAAATATCCAGTTTTTTAATTTCTATTTGGATGGCCCACGGGAAACTAAAATTCAAAGTACTTAAAGCTTATCTTTCTCCCTACAGGTGTTCCTCCCCGCCTCATGAGCCTCAATAAATAGTGTTTCATCCACCCAACTGAGCAAGCTAGAAACTTTGATGTCACTCTTGACTTTGCCTCAGCAAATTTCTTTTTTTTTTTTTTAAGATTTTATTTATTTATTTGACAGAGATAGAGACAGCCAGCAAGAGAGGGAACACAAGCAGGGGGAGTGGGAGAGGAAGAAGCAGGCTCATAGCGGAGGAGCCTGATGTGGGGCTCGATCCCATAACGCCAGGATCACGCCCTGAACCGAAGGCAGACGCTTAACCGCTGTGCCACCCAGGCGCCCCAGCCCCAGGAAATTTCATCCCCAGCCAGCATCCAATCATTGATAATGTCCTGTCTCTTTTACCTTTTTGGTGTCTTTCAAATTTATTCATTTCCCTATCCTCACCGTTCTAACTTCATTCTAGTCTTCCCTCTTTGCTACCAGATTTTATTGCAGTAACCTCCTGGTCTCTGCCAATAGCAAGGGTCCATATCTATGCTGAAAAGACTCTGAGGCCATAGTCAGGAGCAACGGAACTAGTGTTGTGGCTATTGGTGATGTTAGTGTCGTGGCTGTTTGGTGATGTCTGTCATGGGAACAATGTGCAGGTGGTGGCACTGGTCCAGGACTTGCCAGACTTGCCTTAGCATTCTAACACAATACTTAACACATGGATTGTACATAATAAATGCAGAATGAATGAAAAATGAATATGAATGTCTTACTGTGTCTGAGACACTAAGCACAAGTTAGTCAACAGTTGTGTATTGGGATGGATACCTTTTGTTGCTAATAATAATAGATCATTTCATTTCTACTAATCCAATCTAATTTAACAGTTCTCAAAAACTACTTCTTGTTTTGTGCCATATCTGTTAATGTCTCTCGAGTTTCCCTCTCGTCTGCACCTACCATCCCTGCCCCATACACCATGCTCTCTGTAGCTGACTCTGGGTAGCCTGGTTATTTTAAATTTTGACAGTCTACCCATGGAAAATTCTATGTATCCATTTTATTATTTGTCCTCAATAATAAAGCTGTTCCACTCATAATATGAACATATACAGGAAGAACCAGTGACACATAGAAATGCTAGCCTCTCAGTCCTTTAGAAGTTTAGATATGACTGCTATATCACAGACTTTCACCTTGTTTTGGAAACTAATAGTTTCTTGGCCACCATAGTCTAAACATTAACCTCTTGAATTATGTTCTGACCTTCTTAATAGGGTTTCTTTTTCTTTGTCTATCAGTCTACTCTCTCAACATGTCAGATATTGCCCCTGCATATGATGAATACTTTATATTTAGCTGACTGTTAGCTGACAGGCAAAGCAAGCTTTTTATATATTAAATTGTTTGGTAGCTATAAAAAAAAGGTGTTATTTTTATTCTATATCCTTGTTCTGATACAGTCAACAAGCACAGTCACTAATTCTCATTTAACTTATAAAGGTTACACTGGTTTGCTGGGCTGCCTCCCTCAAGATTCAAGGAGCTTACTAATAATGCAGAGCTGCTGAACCATAGCATCTACTGGTCTGTAAAACTAAAGACATTTTAACATTTGCAGGACTCCAGTCTGCTGCAATTAATTCTGATCAGATGTCCATAGTCCAGAGTTATTATTAGCTGGAGAGTGTCAGAAAGCGCTGGCCATTTTGAAGGTGAATCTTTGCAAGTGCACTTTGTTGTCGCCAAATAATTAGGAGTTAACATTCAAGTTTATATGAAAGATTGCAAATGGAAAGGAAAAAGTGTTTCCGCAATTAGTCAATTTTTTGCTGTTCTGGCTTTTCTTTTGCGGCGGAAACTCAACCTGCTTATATAATTCATATATGTCAAATAGCATAAGTGTTCTCAAGTTATAACTAACTCAGCTGGCTGAAAGGGAGCTTCAGATATTCAGGGAAAGGGAAAGCATAAGCAAAGAATTAAATATGTCTAAATCTTTTTCTAACCAGGACATTGGAATTATGAGTAGCATCAGAAATGAGCTGTCAAGACCCAAGATTTCAGACAGGGTCTTCTCCCTGAAGTTTCTGGGGCACAACAAGACCAGAGACACCAGAGAGACTGAGTCCAATGACCAAGAACTGAAATCAGACAGAAGTTGGGAATGGGACCACTCAGTGTCAGGCAAGTAAGGGACAAGCACAGAAGCCACTGGATATTATTAGGCCAATGGATATGATTCTTTTTAGGAATTCCCATTAAGTTTTATTAGTCACTTACAAGGTAGGTGAGGAGAGGGTCAGGGACACACGAGTCACAAAATGCCACAAAGAATTATTAAACCTATTCCATGCAAGGAAATTTAATAGTTGAAGTAGCATATAAAAGCATATACAAAGTAGCAAAGACAATAGTTGAAGTAGCATATAAAAGCATATACAAAGTAGCATATACAAAGCATTTTCAATGCCAACTTGTTCTCAAGAAACATACAGACTGGTAGGGAGATGGTGGTGAATATAAAACATTACAGAAGAGCCACTTGGGTCAAAAGGAAGCACATAGCATAATGAGGAGAACAGCATTACATGTGTGTGTGTGTGTGTGTGTGTGTGTGTGTGTGTGTGTGTGTGTATTTTATGTATCTATAATGGTTTGGGTAGCAGGGAATAAGTACACATTCATTGATAGGTAGCAATAGTAGTAGCTCAACCATGGTGTAAGGGGTATGATTTGTAATGAAGTAGAAATATCAACAAAGCATCACTGGCAGCACACAGGCAGGAGAAACCTATTTAAACTAGAAAATCTATAATGATATTTCACAATATCCAGTCTTCCCTGTCTCAGTAAATGCTAAATCCATTTGCACAGGCCAAAAATCTCAGTGTTATCTTTGGCTTCTCTTTCTGTCATACCTCAAGCTTAACCATCAGCAAATCCTGTTTGCTCTATCTTCAAATATATTTAGAATTCATTCACTGCTCCCTACCTCTCCCACTACCCACCTCCTTCAAACACCATCTCTCATCTGGATTCTTCAGTGGCCCCCAAGCTGGTCTCCCTGCTTTCACCCTTTCCTCCTATCATCTGTTCTCAATGCAACAGTGACAGGGTCCTTTTAAAATGCGAGATCACATTCTCCCCTTCTCAGAATCTTCCAAAGGTGTCCCTATCTTACAGAGAGTAAAACTCTAGGTCTTTATGATCCCTGCTGGGCTCTCGGGATTCAGCCCCCTGCTTTGTGTCTGTCCACATTCCCCATCCCTCAACCCCTCTCTAATTCTGTTCCTGACGTGCTGTTCTTGATGTTCTGTGACCATATCTGCATGCTCCTGCTTCAGTCCTTTGCATTTTGTTTGCGTTAGTTTGGACCCTCCAAGAAGCAGATGCCAAGACGGGATTAGGGGAGCAATAAATGTATTGAGGGGAAATGTGTGTGAAGGATAAAAGGGATGGAGGGGAAGAAGATGGGAAGGGCCTTTGACCACAGTGCCAATCCGACACCTGTAAGAGTAAGGAAAGAGGATTGTGCAGGAACGTTTCAGACTGCAATGCAGTCCTAAGGGAGTTTCTGGCAAGCCAATGGGGTGTCTCTGAGCCACAGTTGCCTGTCAGAGGTATCCCGATCTCATGGAATAGTCCTGAATTACTACTCCACTCTGCTCAGTCACTGGCTAGGAGAGGCTCAGGGGAAGTGTTGCCTCCAGAAGGTGGCAGCTAGACTGTAATCAACTATGTTCCCCAGTAAGAGACCTATGTCCACCACACTCTTCCCCTTACCTAGAAGATTTTTTACTAGATATCAACATGGTTAGCCTCCTCACTTCCTCTAGGTCTCTGTTCAAATGTCACCTTATCAGTGAGGCTCCCCTGATTACTCAAATAAAGCAGTACCCCCCACCTTCACACTCCCTAGCCACCTGACCCTGGTTTATTTTTCTCCATAATGCTTCTCTCTACCCAACATATTATTTAATAACTTGTTTTTTTATCTCTCCTCCTCCTAGAATCTAAGGTTTATGAATGCGGGAATTTGTTTTGTTATATTACCAGTGTTTAGAATAACACAAATAATACATGATACGTAGAACTTGCTCAATACATACAATGTAAACAAATTTTAAAAGACACAGGGTAATTTCACTGCTGTGCACACATTTATATTCTCTGCTGATTTCAGAACCTGATCTCCCCATATAGTGTTATTTAATCTTCTACACAATAAAAATAAGCAAAACTATGAATACATATTCAAGGTATAGAGGCTTAATATTAAAACATAATAAATCACATAGTGAAGCAGAATCCTTTAGATTTCTCTATGTATCTCCATTTACTGTCTGAGATTTGTAAACTCTCTTAAGGACCCAGAAATCTCTATATAGTATTTTATTCCTTGCTTAATACATTTTTGTGCTTCCTAAAGTTTAGTGTGCAAAAGTACGTTTTAGGGTTTTATACATAAGCCATGCACCTTGTGCTTACAGGAAATATAATGGATTTTCAAAGGTAATTTTGACATCTTCCGTGATATCTGTAGGGTAGATTCCATAGAATCAGACCCTGAGATGAAGATTTATGTGAAAATGACTTATTAGAAAGTATTCTGTGGAAAAACTGGTGGGGTTATGGGGGAAGGGGCGTTGGATTGTGAAGAGAAGGGGGCCAACCAAAAGTGAAATATCAAGCAAACTCCCACGTAAAGTTAACTATGGCCTAATCATGCAGGGAGGTCTAGAGATTGCTCCTCAGAGTTCGTGGAGTATTGTATTCCTGCATAACTCAGTCATTGGTTAGGGGATGTAAATTCCCAAGCACATTAGCTTTTGGCACACACTAGCAAAATAAGCAAAAGCAGCCTGTAGGAAGTCCTCCAAAAAGAGATCCTGGTGCTGGACATTAGAAGTGAAAGTGCAGGGGGATCCAGAGTGCATGAAGATAATAAAGAGACGGGAGGTGATGTAGTGAAGAAATTGAGGACATGTGGATGGAGCACTGACACTGCCTGCTTCACTGGCTGACCTGTCTGTCTCATTGAGTATAGTAATGGGAGAGGAAAAAAAGGGGGGGGTATGTTTATAGTAAAACTAGTCAGCATTACTAACATTTGGAATACATTTTTTTCAGTTTTCTGATTACCCTTGTTATCCATGAACAGTTATTTATACGTGCAACGGAAATTCTTTAGCTCTCATGGTATCATGATCCAAACATTGCTCTTGAGATCATCTCATTGCCTTGAGTAGGACCGTGTTACAAGACTGCAGAGCCACACTAAACTGGGATGCCTCCTTCTCTTCACTCAGTTGTTGATATTAAATACTACATCCTCCTATCATTGTGTGGTAACCCAAAGACCTCAGCCAACTACTTGAGATTTTGAAAACTTATAAACAACTGCTCAACTCTGAGTCAGATGGCAGGGTCAAACATGTTAGCTGGGTCAGGTCAAATTTTGATCCCATTCTCTACATTTGAAATTCTTCTTTATGGCAGATGAAAGGATAAAGCCATACTGTAAATTTCAGACCATGAAACAAACAATGCCAATGGAGGCTAATGAACAGCATTCAGTAAGTGACCTCAAAAAACATAATTTCTGAAAGATTTGGTATCATTATTATTATTACAACTGAGTTAAGCAGATTCTTTCAAAATTTCCTTTCTGCAATAGAAGTTCACTATTCAACAATTCTGTGGGACATGCCCCAGGTCACTGCTCAATAATTCTATAGGAGATTTCCTTATCATGGTCTCTGTTTCAGGGAGTTCCAGTGGTCTTCTCAAGGCCTGAGACAATTTTGCCACTGCCTAAACTAATATAACATCACAGAGAGATGAAAACCAACAGTTGTTTGGTGCCAGGTACCATGCTAAGTACATAAAGTAAATCATATAATGATCGAGATAGTATTACTATATGCTTTCTATAGATAATGAACTTGAGGCTCACATAGATGAAATAACTTATATACTCACGTGGCTTGTAAATATAAAGTCAGAATTCAAACCTAAGGAACCCTGATTCTTTCCACTCTGCTTATACGATGGAAACAATTTCCAGGGCAGGAGTTACTCCCAGGAAGCAACACTAAACCCCAATCAAGAACTATTCCCCGTCTTAGTTATCTCAGGCTGCTATAACAAAGTACCATAGACTGAGTGGCATAAAAACAACAGAAATTTATTTCTCACAGTTCTGGAGGCTAGAATTCTGAGATCACGGTGCCAGCATGATTGAGTGAGGGCCCTCTCCCTCGTAGTAGACCTCTTGCTGTGTCCTCACATGGCAGAATGGATGAAAGAGCTCTCCGGGGTGTCTTTATAAGGGAACTAATCCCATTCTTGAGGGGTCTACCCTCAGATGACCTAATTATCTCCCAAAAGCCCCACCTCCCAATACCATCCCATTGGGGGTTAAGATTTCAACATACAAATTTTGAGAGACAAAACATTCATTCCATAACATCCCTTATCCCAGGAAAGAGAATTGATGACATGTACATAGCTGGATTGCTATGGACAAATGATTGCTAAGTGCCCTCCAATGCCCTCCTGGGGGAACTGAAGTGTTTATACTGTGCTTATACTGGGTCTTTCTCATCATTGCATGTTGTTTATGGGGTATAAATAATTTTTTTCTGTAGTTCGCAAGTCTTCAGATCAATAAGAATTTGTACTCAAGGAGGTACACTCAATGATTCACATCCAAGGAGACTCATCCACACTCAGATCTGAATTCAATGAAGAGATCCTGACACCTAATGCTGCAATATGATGTAATTTGGCTGGGGGTCTGGGAAAAGAGTGAGTGTATTTTGCATGTAGGAGGAGGTATGTAAATAATTCATGGCCAGAGAGTGAAATGTGACAGATTAAGGATTGCCATAAATTTTTTGAATAGTAATCCTCTTCCCCTGGAGTCTCAGCTGGCGTTAGTGGCTTGCTCAAACAATTAAATGCAACAGAAGTGATATCCTGAGTCTTCCAAGACTAGGTCATAAGAAGGCTTACAGCTTACACCTCTTAGAATGTTTACCCTGGGTGAAGTTAGCCATCAAATAAGAAATCTGACTATTCTGAAACTGCCTTGCCATTCAAGCTTGACATGTGGAAAGACTCTGAGAAGAAAGAGGTGGCGAGAGAGAGAAAGAGAGACAGAGAGACACAGAGAGATGCCTGACCAGCTCCATGCCATCCATCCCAGCCCAAACACAAAATATAGGACTGAGGAAGCTCTCTTAAACATTCCAACTCCACCAGACACAACATGTGGAAGAAGCAAGGAACCCAGCCTACAGGTAGAACCAAGGCCCTGGCCATGTAACTTCAGTGGAGCTGTTTCAACCATCTCTTGCCATTTAAGTACCCCAGCTGAGACTTCAGTCATCATGATGCAGAAATAAGCCACCCTCACTATGCCTAGCCCAAATTTCTGATCCACAAAATTATGAGCATAACAATGGTTGTTGTTTTCTGTCACCAAGGTTTTTTTTTGGGGGGGGGGATGCACGGGAGTTGTTAGACAACAATGGGTAACTGGAATATACTGTTCTAAGGACTCCCTAAGGGAAGTGATTGAGTTGCCCCATCACTAGTAGTTTGCCATGGTCATTTTATTAAAATCAATAATGGTATGTTCAATATCATTCATTATTAATATTATCATTAAAGTAATGCAGGTTTATTAGAAAATATACAAAAGTATAAAAAAGAAAATTAAAATCACCTACAATCCCACCATCCAGGGATATATTTGCATTTTTAAAGTGTGTATGTGTGTATTAGGATGACATTCAGTATATGCAACCATTATCTATTGTCGCATAAAAGCATACCCAAATTAAAGGCTTGCAATAACAATAATTTTATGATTGTTCACAAGTCTGTGGGTCAACCAGGTGATTCTGCAGGCAACTGGTAGGTTAGTTAGAGCTGGATGGACTACGGGCAGGATGGTTCGTTTCTGGAGCCAGAGCTATGACATCTCTGTTTCATGTCAGCTCTCATCCTCAAGGAGGCTAGCACAGGCTTTCTCACATGGGGGTCTCAGAACAGCAAAAGCATGAGAAGATTAACTACAAGATCTCCTGAAGCCTACACTCAAAACTCTTATAATATATCACTTCTGCCCCATTATTCTGGTCAAAGGCCAGTCAGATTCAAGTGGGTAGAGAAAGCAACTCCATCTCTTAACAGGAATGGCAGCCAACTCACATGGCAAAAATACATGTATGCAAGGATAGGAAGAATCTGTGGCTATTATTATTATTATCATCATCTACAAAACCGTACTTGAAATTTTCTACTCATATTTTTATAAGCTGTTATTCTTGAAAAATATAATCAAAACAGTATGGATAAGTAAACACTGTCCATAATCCTCTAAGAAAGACTGTTATTATGTCTCAGATAGATGAGTTCTTGTCTCAATATTGGGAATAGAGTTTCGGTTCTCTAAAGAGAAAACTCCTTGCAGCTCTTGGGGCCAATTTTTGAATGAACAGTGAATTAATTCATTTTCCATTTCTCCTGCCCCAAACTTATGGGTTATTTAACACTACCTAACATTGCACAGAGGCACATGGTCACCACCTGAAGGGCTTTCTCATTCTCTGAACTGGATAACTGAGTGACGTAACCATAGCGACAAGGACACTGGACCTCCAGATGATCTTTGTTGCCATATTCTGATGGAGCATTTATCTCAAAGATTTGTAAATACCCTAAACTGTGATACAAAGGTCACCAAGATTTATTTCCAAGAGAAATGGTTATCTCCGTCCTGCTTTAGGCAAAAACATCCCATGGGCTGAGGTTATATACCCTGAATAAATTAAATCCCAGGGATACATAAAGGTTAGATGAAAAAGTCAAAGTAAGGTGATCCTAGTAAGTGGATCAGTTTGAGAAACACCTGGGAAGTGAGGGTGAGAACTGTATCCGTCCTCAGCCACAATGTGGACTTCTATTGTCCATGGACATAGCCATTAATCAAAAAGGTTATTTTTAGAATATCCTAGAACTGAAAGTGCCCTTCTGGGTTGTTATTGTCCTCTCTTAGGTCAATGATACATGACAGACTTATCATGAAGTCTGTTGAGGAAAAAAAAAAAATCTACGATGTTCTTTGTGTCTTAAAGCACAGAAATTTCAACCAGGGTAAGGGCCATACTCTGTCACAATTCCTTCAAGCAACCGTCTTGATTGAATGCCTGATTGAATGATTGTGCCCATTTTGATGTGACGTGGTCTCAGAGCCTGGTATTAAATGGCAATCAGAGAAAGAGGTGGTGGAGAAAAGTGATTAGAAGTCTGTGCCCTGGCAGGAACTGATCTCGGTTCAAGTTCCTGCTCGGCCACTTACCACCAGCTGTGTGGGCTTGAGTAAGTTAATTCACCTGTTGAGCTTTGGTTTCCCATCTGAGACACGGCGAGAAGTTGGACAGAAAACTGACTAGAACAATGCAAGTAAAGCATTTGGCACAGTGTCTGGCACATGGCAAGTACCGAATACAGGTAAGCTGTGCTGGTCGTCAAAGAAGTAAGCCCAGTTTGGTACCACAGATCCCAGTCACAAGGCTCTCGGTGGGACAGAAAACAACCACCTTGGAGGCTTTTCTCCACCATAATGAGAGGAGCACACCATGTCTCGCAGATACGGGACATGACATGATCCACACTGGAACTAGATTCATGGAATAGCTGGGTACGCTATAATGAGTTTAACCAAATGTGTGGAATGCTAAGCCTCTGTAACTATAGAAATTTATCATTCTCTCTGGATGCATATAATAAAAGAGAACAAACCCCAATACCACTTATTAAAATTCAGAGAAACAAACCGAATCTAGGCATTATACCTCTGAGGAATCTAGTTAACATCAGAAGTTATTTTTCCTCGTTTCTCAAAATATTCACTTTCCCTCGTAGGCCAAGGAATGCTGTGCTGCTGCTACCAACCAAGCAGACGCTTCGGGCACAGACTTCAACAGGTCCAGTTCCCTCTCCTGCCCAAATCAACCCAGATTTCACCAATCACAGGATAATTAATAACTCGTATTTACCTAGACTCCAAACAACGTACTAAAAAGTAAACACGTCATTTTATGTAATTTTGTGCCAGGGGCTGTTGTTTTAGTGAATTCTAACTCATTTTCCCTCAGTTCATTCATAACATGTTATGCATACGTACACTTCCAATCTGGGAGATATATTCAGTCGACTGTAACTGTATCTCTCAGGTACTATTCTCTTGTGTTGCTCCTTGACTTTAAAATACCGGTATAGTATCTTCTAGGCCTGAACATCCACTGGGGTTCCCACTTGCATCCTGTTATCACAACAATGACATTTTTGGAGATTTGGACTGGTGTATGATGTTATGGTCCAGCTCAGTTAAATGGTATTTCAAAAAATAATAACATTACAAGAGAAAGAGGAGATTAAAATCATGAGTACAGCATAAGGAGATTCCCAGCTTAGATGGAAATCCTATAATACATGAAATACACAGCAGGTGTCCAATGGCTAGAAGGAAGCTCTGGTGCAGGGAAATTTCGTAGAAGAAAATTAAGGCACTAAGTAAGGGTGAACTACTGTCTTCTGCAGGCATTCATGAATGATGGCATCCGGAGGGCCCCACCATGAGACTACAGCGGAGGCCACCTAAACTGCCCCCTTACCAAACATGCAGGAGATTTCCTTTCAGAGCACACGTATCTAATTTTATAAAGTAAATCAGTAGGGAAACAGGATTTACTTTACTGGCAGCTCCTTGAAACATATCTATTCCATAAAAGTAAAGGATAGCTGTCCTCCATCTGATCCAAACTTCAAGAGGGATGTGGGTCAAACTCCATGAGTTACAATATGGTCAGAAGGTTTAACACTCCTAGAAAACAATCTAGAGCCTTAATGATGACAAATATTCCAGCTCGTTTCTCATAAACGCTGTAGCTGGGAATGTTGTCAGCCAGCGTGGCAACCCCTAGATGGGGTGCAGAAGCAAGACTCATGGTACATGCTTCCAGCAAACATTTCATCAACGATGTCCAGCCTACTCAGCAAGCCATTTCTTTGCTCACTGATCTGTATCCTATTTGCCATGTAGACCCAGCAAAACAAACATTTTCAGTGACATGATTGCAAATGTTTCTGTCACACAGACCCATGGCAAACGATCTCCAGTTTGGATTTATTCTTGGCAGGCAGGGCTCTGCTCCAGAAGCCTATGAGGATTCCTCTTACCGTTCACATCTCAGAGGGTGTCTCTCCTGGAAAACACATGAGATTTCTGCCACAGCAAAACAGCAGCATGGGATTCTCCTGAGAATCAACGTCTCAACTAAAATATTCATGGCCCAGATTCCCAAAGGCTAATGGAGCTGTGCCTCAATAAATGACATTTCCCCTGGTACACAGTAAAAAACATGGGGTCCTAGAGATACAGTAAGAATGCTTCACTCTTTTGCGTTGTTATTAATCTTCAGTATTTCACTGCTAGTGAGATATATCTTTTAATAAAAACATATGAAACCATGAAAAAATTATTCTAGCTCATTTTATGAACTGATCTGATCCTACTACTCATAAATTATGGATGGTTACATCCTGTGGCATTTTAGTTCTGCTCACTTTATAATTTAGTCTGACATTTGGATAGCCCTGGCCCTTCTGCATTAAAGTACTGTTGAATCACTTAATTATAACCATTATATCTTGGGGGAAAATGTGTACCTGTAATGACTTGCTACTGCTAAGTGGCCAATTGAAGACAGTGAAACTAAGTTTTTGATACAAAGAAGAGTTACCCTATTTAAAAGGAATGGTCTAAAGTTTAAAAAAAAAAAAAACTTTCAGTGGCAAATTATAGAAACCTATCCAGAATGCTTTGAACACAATAATGGTGACTAACTGGGAGTATCCAATAGTGTGTCCTTGAATACAGAAGCAGCAATCCACCCAAGCCTAGGGAACTAAAGCCCAAAATCTGCAAGCTAATGGAAAGTAACTAGTTTCATCATCTCTCAACTTCTCTTCCCTCCATGGATCGCGTCATTTCTCATTTCACATGAGCTCCTACTGTGCATCTGCTTTATTTATCTGTTTCCTTGCCAATCAGTAGTGTCAGTTTTCCTACTTACAGTGTGGAAATGGTTGTGCCAGCTCCCCAGCTTCAGTACCTCCCAGCTCCAGAAAGACAACCAGTTCCAAATTCCAAGAGAGAGGACCCAACTGAGCCAGACTGGTTCAGGAGTTCACCCTTGCCCTAATGGACTGTGGAGGCTTCATCAATGAAACACACAAGACTTACACCAGTTAATCATGAGCCCTTTGGAGTTAACCCCAAAGAAAAATGTCTATGTTTAAGGTCAAAGCATGAGGCCTATATACCGAGTGAATGAGTGGTTGAATTTTGGGGTTGGAAAAGCTGTTAGAAAATATCCTATGGATACTTCCACTGATACAGAAATCTACTAACAGTGCAGTTTTCTGATGGGAAGCCATCTAAGTGATGGCAACTTGAATACTTTCTATGACTCAGTGTCTACTTTCTAGCAGAGGCTCATTCTACTAGTGGGCAGATCTCATCCTCAGCCAGGTCTTACTTACATTGAACAGAAATTACCCCTCTCTAACATCTATGCATATGCTCATGTCTGCTCCTTAGAGCCCATGGAAGAGTTCAACTCTAGCTTCCCTACGGTAAATACTTGATGGCTGTCCTATCGTAGCTCCTCATCTCCAAGCTTGACATTTTCACACTACCCCAATGTAAAGAATGTAAAACATTCTTTTATATGACGTCATCCTGACAGCTCTTCTTTCCATGCTCTCTGGTTGCCAAGGACCCTCAATGTATGAATAAAATCATATAACATTTCTGCAACATCCAAGAGGATGTTGTCTAATTCTTACTCTTACTAATTCTCACCTAGATGCAATATTTCTATTAACATGGACAAAAAACTGTGTGAGCCCTCTCAACAATGCACTTTGGTGTAGAATTAAAGAGCCCAGATCCCCTGGGTTCATATACTGTCTCCTCCCTTTACTAGCTCTGTGACTTTAGGCAAATAATCCCTTCATGACTCAGTTTCCTTACCTGTAAAGGAAGAATATGCACAGTGCCTATTCCACACAGTTGCTGTGAGAACTGTATAATAATATGTGTAAGGAGCTGAAAATAGCACCTGGCACATGGTAATTGTTCAATGAATGTCAGGCATTAGTTTGGAATGAACTAAACACCATTGTCCTTTATGTGACTTTCTATTCAATTTCATCATGAATGTCTTGATCACATGTTCAGTCTACAGATACCTTTTGTTGTCCTGATTACCTCACTCAACAAGTTAGTTATCCTTCTTAGGCTTGTGTTATCCACAAATTTGATAATTATGGACTACTCGTCTTCAAGATAATGAAAATGTTGAGTAAGATAGAACCAAGGAGAGAATTTGAGGCATCCACAGAGTGTTCTTAAATTACAAAATGATTTTCTGCCTTCTCATTTGAGTTAGATATCATTAGTCCTGTTTTTCAGATGAAGAAATTAAGACCCCAAATTGGAAAGGTGCTTGCTTAAGGACACAAAAAGAACAAGTGATTAAGCCAAAACTGAAATCTAAGAACGCTTGTTACCTCAGTGTTCTTCAGAGACAATTGATCAAAGAGCTAAAAACTCACATCGACTTTATCTTCCACATTTTTAAAAATCTTCTCCATATGGCATAAAGGAGGCTCAGTGAGAACACCAACTTGGGAGTGAGACCAATATGTTTTGGAATCTCTCAGTTCCACTGCTCAGTCACTAAGATGACTCTGAACGTGTTGATTTCCCTAAGGCTCAGTTTTCTCATTTGTAAAATCAGTACAATAATAATACCTACCTCACAGGTTTGCTGTAGGGTGAAATGAAATAATATATGTGAGGTGCTCATCACAGTATCTGTGCATCCACTATATGCTAGCTGTAATAATTCTCACTCTTAATAATATTATCCATGAGAGATCATCAAATACCTTACCGAAGTCACAAGTATTGCTTCTCTTGGCATCATCCTGATTAAACTACTTGCTTTAAAATAAAATAACAACAACAATAACAAAATCCTTGAAAGTCAACCCATAGGTAGATCTGGGTTTGGGGACTACAATTCCAATTTCCAAAGTTATATCCCTGAATTTTCCCAAAGTTAAAGATTAGTGTCCACTTTTAGAGAGAGAAGACTACTTATAATTTATAAATTACAGTTCTTCTCACACCAGTTCTACAGCTAATATTTCAAAACCAATGAGATTTAATCACCACAATTATTATTATTATTATTATTGCTTCTACAGGCTGAACTGCGATGCTATAGGATGGTTTCAAATATTGTGATGACCAGATCGAATCAGTTTTGACACAGTTTTTCCATGACCAAAGCTGTACTCTAATTTTAGTCATCCCATACAGGTGGTCCCTGGCCACTAGTTGTGAGAGAGACTGGTTAAAAATAAATAAAATGAGTGTGGATGCTAGCATTTACCATCCCCACTACTGAAAATACAAATTCAAAGCATGTCAGTACCAATTGTAGGTCTCTGGCACCAACTGGACACCCAACAATCATAGATGACAAAGGATTCACTGCTCCTGTTTGCCTGGGTCTCAAGAAATGGGGGGGAACCTCATAACAAAAACAATTTGCCTGGATACACCATGAGAACCAGGGCTCATATTCATCCCAATATTCATTATACAGATTGTATGTGAGAAAAGAGTAAGCCCACAGTAACATCTTAAGGAGACATCTTAAGGGGAAATAATAACCACCTTTATTTGCATATGTGCTCTTACTTTTGCCTTATGTCTGAAAAGTGATTATCACTTGACAGAAATAAAATTGTAATAGCGTGAATATAAATTTAATGTGAGATTCAAATACAATATTAATATTTATTTTGTGGAGATAAACAGTTGCAGCACATCTGAATATAAAATGTATTATAAATCAAGCCAAGGACTCACAAACTAATCCCATTTTAAATATATTTATTCAATGTGTCAGAGAATGAGGCAGTGTCAATAATTTGGCACCAAGGGCTTCCCTTGCAGGAGTGGGAAGGAAGTCCTTGAGAACATCACTATTCTACCTCCATGTACGGGCTGTGCCCTAGAGGATCCTTGAAAAACGAAGCTGACTCTAGGGGCTTCAGCTCTGAAGGGTTCTGGAGACAGAGAAATGACAAGAAGGAGCAGACATGGTATAATCTGAGAGTCTTTTTCAGGTGGCTGCTATCAGTAGACAAGATTGAAAAGCAGCCTGCCACCAAGCAGATGAAGATGCAGGTGAGCCCAGGCATACAGACCACCGATGTCTAAGGGAGACTTGAGTGGGGGTGGCAGGGAGTCAATTCCAGGGGAAGCAAATTATACCAATGCCCTCCTGTCACAGACAGGATAAAAATCTACCTACAGTGAAAGAAAAGGCAAGATCTGCCCCAGGCTGTCCGGAATGCGTTTCTGGACTGGCTTGGCTCCTACCAGAGCCTTTCCCAACAACCTGGGCTCCGCCTCTGTGAGTGAAACTTTGCGAGACGCGAAACTGCCATTCTCTATCTTAGCTTCACGTCTGTTTCCTTCCTAGGCAGCAACCTGCTATTTTGTATGCATTTTCCTTTATTTCTCTTTTTATATCCCCCCCACCACTAGTTCCAAAAAAATCCAAAAAACAAAAGACTCTTTTCTTCACTATTATATCCCTAGACTCTGCCAGAGTGCCTGGCACCCACCAAGTAAATTTTCATTAAGTATTTGTAAAGTAATGAGCAAATTCTCTACCGATGGTACCTATAAAGGAACATCTTACGCCAGGGATGACATATATGCTTTACTGTGTGTGTCAAGTGTGATGAGTCACCAGCGACTTCCAGGAGAAGGTAAATCGAGGCTCCATGGAAGCATGCCGCTCGGCTCTGCAGCTAAGAACGAGGCAGCAGACCCCTGCCACTCCTATCTTCCACCCTTGCTAGAGCAACTACAGTGACTACAACTCCGGTCACACGTTAAATTGGAATGAGGTGTGGGAAGGGGGTGGGGGGCAGGCATCTGTAATTTTTAAATCTCCCTGGGTGATTCTGATGTTTGGCCGTGGTTGAGAGCCACGGAGCTACCTACTTCTTGGGAATTTGATTGGCCAATCCCAACAGCAGGCCCTGATTGAGAAGGGAAGAGGGACGTCTGAAAGGCGAGGAAGCCTCTAGACCAGACACTGCTCAGAGACTCAGGCCAGTCCACCTGCTCCACAAGCGTCCATCTGTGCCCTCAGCAGCCACAGAATCGCTGCTCTGCCTCTGCGTGCCAGCCATGTGCCCTCCACTTTCTACAATAATCACTGCTTCATAACGGCAAAGCCATGGACTTCTCAGTGCTAAATGGGGATAAGAAAAGAACATTTATTCAGAAATTCTTGATTTATGGTAAACCAGATGTAAGCCTCAGGAAGAATGAATCTCATGTGTGCAGTGGAAATTTTTGTACAAACCCACAAAATGTCCAAGAAAAGTAAATAATGAGTGTCTAACTTCCCTCTGTATAATTTGGCTAATTATACAACTCTCACATTATAACAGCGCTTGGGTAAACATAATGATCTCTTATTTGCCACAAATTCCCTAGGTTTCGTTAACCAGTTACTTTTCTAATGCTTCAGGTATCATTAAAGCCATCCTATAATAAATGTTGGATCAGTATGTTGTACACCTGAAACTAATATAATATTGCATTGTCAATTATACTTCAATAAAAAAAGCCATCCTCATTTAAGAATAAGCAGATGTATGTCATAACAGAGCTCCAAATTTAACCCCAGATACCTAATAAATGTATAAAAGGGAAAAAATTATCTTTTCCTAATATGCTATTTAATTACAAGGTTTGAAAAAGAAATAATACATGCTAATGATGAAATTAAAGGCTTTAAGATCTAATTTGATTACATTCTGTGAACATTGGTTGTAACTTGACTTGCAGCTAAATTTATCAGGGTGCTTTTCCCATTCGCATGGGGCTAAAAGCAATTTTCAAGCAAGAGGCTAGAGTCACGGTGGATTGTTAGTGTTGGATAACTTTTATCAAACAGCACCTCGTGCTCTGGATCTATTAGCTGGCAACAAGCAGACACCAAGCTAAGATGATGCCCAAAAATAGTGCCATTAACTTCTTGCATTGAAGACAAAGGTGTCTAATGGGCCAATATCCCACATTTTCCCACAGCAGCAGGGCTTGCTTTACAATGGGTTATTATGCTAATAGATTGTAAAATAGTATACAAGAACGTGGCTTTAATGTATTTACCCCTGTAGACAAGGAGGGGGAAAATGCTTTGCAAGCAATTATCATGACTTATTACACTATCTAAAAAACAATTACTGTAGACTCATGTGTTTCCGTTTTCTAAGTTTATTACCGTTCACATGCACACAGTGAAAATAATCGAGCCAGCCACTCAAAACCGCACTTACAAACAGAGCACCTTGAGTGAGGGGATGGGAAGATGTATGCATCCAGCCCCTCTCTGCTCCCCCCCAGCCATTGTTTTCCCACTCCAGAAAGGACTTTTCTTCTTGAATGCACCAAGTACTTTTAAGAAAGGAATTGAACAATGGCTGTAATTTAGAATGCAGTTAGGTGAGCCACTTTTCCTTTTTTTACCTCCAGTTACCCACAGCAACCTGCACACAGCTACCACCTCCCCCTCTCAGTCCCAGCTGTTATTCTTGAATACCAGATCAGGGCAATGTAACTCAGCCGGAGAAGCCGAGTCTAAGAGAGGTCTCCAGAGGAATCTGGCTAAACCAAAGCACTTCTCAACCCTTCTGCCTTGCTGACAACATCTGTTAGGCCGATTCCCTGGGGCTTTAGGCATCTTCATTGAAAACTCTCCAGACTTAAAGTTCACAATAACTAGTCTGCCGACTCTCTTCTCTGGTGTGTCTCAAAAATGTATGCCCCATGAAAGGGAACTGACTCTGTGAAAATGGACTAAATGAACAGGGTCTTTTCGAAACACAAGTCTGACCATGCCCTCCTTGTCCACTTCCCTTAAAACCTCTCATTACAGTCTGTAAACCCTGCATGATCCAGTCTCTGCTTACCTCTATCTCTTTCTTACCAAGTCCCTTGATCGCTTCCACCACAGGGCCTTTGCACATGCTGTTTCTGCTGCTCGTAAAACTCTCCCTGCATCTAGTTAATACCTAACCATAACTTCAGACTTCACCTTAGGTTTCCTTCCTCTGACCTCCCTAATGAGTTAGATCCCTTGCCCTACCTCCCCCCTGCCCCTGTTATTTTCTCAGGATACTACATTCCTCTCCTCCAAAGCCTTTACTACATTTGCAAATTTAACCCTTATATATAATACTTATTTGTTTCACATTGGTTTTCCACAGCAGACTCCAAGCTCCATGAAGGCAGTAATCCAACCACTTTATTTGCCATTATTTCCCCACTAGAACAGTGTCTAGTGCATAGTCAGTTCTCAGTAAACATTTCTGAATGAATAAATACATGAACAAAGTTAGAAAGATAAAAATAATCACTAGCAGGCACCAGACTCACTAACACAGAGCATGCATCCTGGGAGCTGGTGAGGGATAGACCAGTATAGATAATGTAGAAACAACTGTAGTTGCTGTTCACAATACAAGATAAATTACAACAATTTAGAAGGAAGAAATAAACAGAGATGAGAGAATGTGGAGGATTTTGGAGACAGAAAGCCTAGAAACTAGGTGACAAATTGAGTTTTAAATTGGGTGTGTGTTGGGGGGTGGTAATCAGCAGTGTCCAATATAGCATGAACCAAGAAGAACAGCTCGGGAAACAGCAGAGAATTTGTCTAGGAGGTAAGTGAGACAGCTAGCCTGACTACAGTTTTCAGTGGAATATTGGGGATAGGTGCCAGATGTAAGGTGCAGGGACGTAAGAGGAAATTGAGGAGAGACAGAAATCAACCAATACTTGCCAGCCACAGCACTAAGTGAAGAAGTGCTTCAGCACGGAGGAGATGGCTCTCTGTGAGAGGGGAGAGGAAGTAACCCACAGGGAGGGTGGTGGGCAAGCAGTAAAAAGACCAGGAAGAGCCTACGTGACCAGAAAGCAGGCAGGGAGCAAGGACTCTCAGGAAACCACAGGAGGCAGAACGCAGAGAGGAGGATTCGTGGAGGGAAGAGGCAGATTCCTCCCAGGAAAGTACTAGCAAGGAGAGGGAACAGAAAAAGAGGAACGAAGAAGTGGCGAGAGGCACAGAGGAACCAGTGGGGCAGCCTTAGTCTGCGCCCGGAAGGAAGAAGCAAGGACTTATTCTGTAAGCCTAGTCTGGAGAAGGGAAAGCTGTGGCACGTTCCCAAGAAAGGAAGCTTGGGGCACAGGCTTTTCACGCTTTGTTCTGCAAAAAGAGGAGGGAAAAGCAACCTCTTCTGCTCATGTTAAGAAGGCAAAGACCTATTCTAGGGCAGGGTAGGAGGAGAACTTCTAGAATTGGTGTGTTCGGAAGCACCAGCTGCCGCCAGAGTGCTGAGCTCCCCTGGAAGATCACTCTGGGCCATCTGTCAGGGGCAGGGCTGAGCATCAGTAACAAGGACAGCCACCCAACGGCCTGAGGAGACCCCGTGCATCTCCACGGCGGTATCAGGCGCTTTTGCCAGGATGTGTCAATTTGGGAACCTCGCTCTAATGAAATGATGGACGGCCAGGCGGAGATGGAGAACCACGGTCCCTGGGCCCTGGAAGGCCTGGCCGTCTGAGCCACACTCGGCCCTGAGGAAGGCCTGCACGGCTCTCCTCAGGTGGAACGGCCATCATCAGGGAGCATTAGGAGAGGAGGGCATGCGCGCGGGAGCCACACACAAGTTGGCAGCTCTGGAAAGGGGAGTTGGGGGGAAGAAGAATTACTACTGACAGCCCCAGAGTTTTTTCCAAACATACTTTTAATTGATGAGCCCATTATATCCTTTCTAAAGGCATTTTTAAAACTTAATAAATGACTGCTTACTGTGGAGCACAATACAATCCCTTACAAGTTAAGCTGTTCTCGTGAATCACTTGTAATTACTGGGCATTTTCAAGCCCAGGGGATGTATAACTATATTATTGTATTCCTGTGATTTTATGAAGTCAAGACAAGGAAACAAATCATGGTAACTGAATTAATCTCTTCACCAAGAGCTCATAATAATCAGCAGAAAACTTAAAAATCCCATAAACAAAAAACAAAACAAAACAAAAATCACATTTAAATCACCAGGTCTTTTTCTAACTACTACTTGGTTTGTTTACTCCCAAAAAGGAGGGTAAAAGAGGAGAAGGTGGGAAAGAGAGAGAGAGAAGGATGGGAGGAAGGGGCTGAGGGTCAGAGATAGGGAGAGAAAGGGGGAGAAGGGTGAAGGCCAAAGGGAGAGGGGGAAGAAAAGGGGGGGGGTGAAGAGAGGAGGGAAGGCGGAAGGAAAGAGACGGAGAGAGGCAGGAGATCATATTAGTTTCCTAGGGCTGTTGTAACAAATTTCCACAAACTTAGTGGCTTAAAACAACAAAAATTTATTCTCTTACAGATCTGGAGGTCAGAAGCCTAAATCAAAGTGTTGGCAAGATTGTGCTCCTTCTGGAGACTTCACGGGGAGAATCTGTTTCCTTGTCTTTTCCAGCCTCTAGCAGCCACCTGCATTCTCTGGCTCATGGCCTTTTCTTCCATCTTCAAAGTATATCACTCCAACCTCTGCTCCCTTTGTCCCATCTCCTCCTCCTGCGTTTCACCTTCTTGCCTCCCTCTTATGAGAAGCCTGGTGATTACACAGGGACCCCCCCCCCAGATAATCCAGGTTAATTGCCCCATCTCGAGATTATTAACTTAATCGCATCTGTAATACGTTTTGCCATGTAAAGTAACGTATTCACATGTTGCAGGGAGTAGGATATGGTGGGGGGGGGGGGGGAGGGACATTATTCAGCCTGCTACTGGCATTTAAAGAAAGAGGGGGAGGGGTTCCAACTGAATGTGAAAGTTATGTCAAATGGGACCTCTGTGCCATTTTGATATCAAATGACCTTCAGGTCATGTTGTAAGAATGGGTTTTTTAAATCGCCCTCTCTAGAACAGATGCAGAATGTGCCATGTTGCCTTTTCAACAATTTTTTCAAAACACATTCACACCTATAATCTGATGTTCTCCTCCAAACATATCTTGTCAGATAAGAAAGACAGTTTATCACTAGTTGCAAATAAGAAAAGGCTGGCCAGCGTGCAGCCCCTCCCCCACCCGTTACCTAGGGAGCCACCAGCAGTTCAACAGGACCAGCCTGCCTCCAGACAACTGTCCACTTCTCTTTCCATGGCATGACACTTGGCTGGATTTTTATTACAGCTTTTTGTAAGGAAAAAAATAGATGAAATCAAAGCCTCTTAGATCTTTCAAATCATTTGAAAAAAAGATCATATAGTTTTCCCTCCCCTACCCACATGTTTTTCCTGCCAAGCCAATTCCTGTGATCCAGGCATGGTCACTCTGCACAGATTCTTCCAGGGACATGGAGGAGCTCACTACTGCAAGTTAACCTACTCACAGGCACTCCTCTGCAGGGTCCATTTCCAAAGATAGCCCTAGCGAGTCCTGGTGCCAGCATGAAAGTGGTCTTACGTAGAAGTAAGGGTGAGGCAGGATGGCATACAGGTGTGGCTCAGGGTCAGAGGTCATCCCGCAGGACACATCTCCACAAGCAGTCCATTGGCAATTCACTGGGCAGTCTGCACCCCAGAGTCCTTTTCCTTTTTATTCATCTGCCACTAACTTGTTGAATGGTGTTGGTTTAACTGCCCCCCCTCCACCCGGCCCTTTTAGCTGGAGCTGGTCCAAGGCCAAGCTTAGCAGGACGCCTTTGCATGATGGTCAAGGAGATGGAGCACGAACCCAGCCTAGCTGCTACCTACTTGACGTCAAGCAAGTCCCTCCATCTCTCTGAGCCTCAGTTTCCTCAACTATAAAATTGGGAGAGTAAACCTCCCCTGCATCATAGGATCACGAAGATGATAAGGGAGATGGTGGTGCAAAGTGCTTAGAACGGTGTCTACAATAGTAGCTCTTACTCCAGGGACCTGAACTCTTTTTCCATGTTCGTCTATCTAGCTTTTTGTCCTCCCACACCATATGACATTAGGACTGGGTATATCTTCCCTCAGCAAAAGCCCTTTGCTCCACCTTTGCAAACTCTCAACACATAAACACACACACACACACACACACACACACACACACACACACACACATCATAATTGCCATGCTTATCAATGCTCTCAGGATGCTTCTAGTTCATTCAGCACTTTGCTGTGCTGGGTGCACTGGGGCACACAAGGAAAAATAAGAGTCTGCCTTCTCAGAGTTTTAGGTTTAGACAAAGAGAAGGTCCATGGGCAAATAACTATAATGCAAGATAAAGTATCATAAGGTTCTAAGACAGATTTGTATAAATAATGTGCTATGAGTTTCAGAGGCTAGGGGAAAAACAACACTGGCTGAGAGTGGGAAAAAGGGAGTTATAAAAGTCCCACTCACTGGCCTTTACCCAAAGATGCTGATATGACAAAAGAAAGAGCATTGCAGGCCAGGAGGATACTTATAGCGACTGGACATTCTTGATATATTTGCTAGGACCCAATCCAGTCCTTCACTTTGCAGACCCAGAAAACTGATTTTTTTCAGGAGCCTGAGAGTGGAGCCGGCACTCAAGGTAGACTCACATTAACTACACTCAGTAGCCTGATGTATAACAGCAGATGGTCAATATATGGCTTCCTTTGAGCAGTACTTGGATTACAGTAATCACATCAGAATGGCCATTGTATATTTTCCCTGAAAGCAAATCAAAAAGTTAATGACTGACTCTGAACACAGACGAAGGAGTTATGTAACTCTGTGATTGTTTTTTGACATGAGGATAAGATGTCTGATACACTTAAGTTTCTTCTAGCAAGTACAAAGGACAAGATGCCTTCTTTCTTTTTTCTTTTCATGACTGACTAACCTACCTCTTTCTGACTGACCCACCCTTCTTTTTTCCCTAAGTTAATTATTTTAATTACATCATATCCATTTTGCTGATCTGGGAACCAGCCCATCTCTTTGAAACACTTTTGTATATCTCTAACCAGACTCACAACATTCAGAGAGAGAGAGAGAGGTACCACAGTGGGTGGTAAACAGGAAGATGCTGTAACTTAGTGATAATGACACCAATGAGCCACTCTGCTGACCCTCCTCATTATCCATTTGCTTTTCCACAAGGAAGGGATTGCCAGGGCCTTGTCTTTCCAAGATGTAGCTGCTGGGAGAAGTATTTGGGGGACAAAAATGACTTGGAGTCCTCCTAAATCAGAGGAGCATTTTCTGACCCACAGTACATTATATCTTAGTTCCCTCTGTATAAAACTCAGGAGAGCTGTGCTCTTGGGAAAGGAGGAGTGGATGAAGAGATGTATGGATAGGATGGGAGAGAGAATAACAATAAACATGGCAAAATGTTCCTGTACCCCTGTGTCACCCTGTCATGCTCCTCCTCTTCAGCCATAACGTGACAGCCTCTGGGAACCTTCCTGATACCTCAGAGTTAACCCCTCCTTCCTCTGTGCCAGGGGTCAGTAAACATTTTCCAGAAAGGGCTAAATAGTATGTCTTATAGGATTTGTAGTCCATATGGTCTCTGTTCCAACAACAATCAATAACACTCGTTTCAAAAATGTGAATTTGTCCCAATGTGATTAATATATTCGGGAACGATGTGAGCATAACACAAATTTCATGTTTGTTTATGTGCAACTTCCTCTCTGAGAAACACTAGGTGAAGGTGGAAAACTGCACCCAGCTGAAACAAGACACACCGGACTACACAGGCCACGCATGTGCATACGCGTGCCTCAAACACCCACCCTTGGCCTCCAGCCACATGATACACAACTCACACTACAGCTTCCCGCTAGATGTCAGATACGCCTTCTTCCACCACTGAAGAGCTCACAGGCTGAAGCCCCTCTGGAAGATGCTGGGTCTTTTTATGGGTAAACTGCTATATTTATTGTAGTATATGTTCCTTAACCATTTAACATGTGTAAAATAGTGACGTCATCTTATCAGCCTCCTATCAGTTCTTAATATTTGTCCCTGACCAAGTGTTTGAACGTTGTCCTCAATGCCATTTTCCCCATATGCCCTGTGGATTTTATGGCACAATCTTGCATCGAGTAGTGATTTTTAGGATCATGTACCATGTTAAAGCACAACAGACTGTACTCAACTCTGCCATTTTAGGGCAAAAGCGGCCGAAAATACATCAACAAATGAGCATAGATGTGTTCTAATGAGCTTTATTTACAGAAACAGGCACCAGGCCAGATTTCACCCATGGCCTTATTTTGCTCTGTGTTCTCTCTCTACCCTGTATGGGGATTTAGTTGTGGCCCTTAGTATCTCGATGGTGATTGATTGATTGATTTAAATGTCCCTCTCTCTCCCAGTAGGCCATAAGCTCCATGGGGGCTGGGTTCTCTTATTCATAGCTTTCCTCAGCACCACGCACCGGGCCTGGCAGGCCACGGGCTCCCAGAGAGGTCTGCTGAGTAACCTATCCCAGAGGAGAGGTAATCCCCTCTTCCAGCAGATATTCCAACCCCAAAGAGCAAGAGTTTTCCCCCTCTAACACCCACCCCAGCAGGAGCCTTTGACATTCAGATTCAGATATGAGTAATAGTTATTAAACCCCATCCTCCCAGCATACAGGAGTTAAGACTGTGATTTTATGTAATTTTATGCCCTTCCTCCAGAGAAAGCTGAAAGGTATGCATGTTATCTCCATTTCATGAGTGAGGGAATGAAATCTTAGTGGTTTCCTAACTGCCCCAAGTCACACAGAGCAGAGCCGGGTGTGTTCACTGAATGCTGCGGCTCCACAGGACAGATTGCGGAACCTTGCGTGGGAATGATGCCCTCGCACTGACTTCCTCTTCCTCCCTCTCCATGGCAAACATGTTACAGAGCTGACTTGTTAGGTAGGCCTAACAAAAAGAAATGCATAAAGAGGAAACCTGAAAAAACCTACAGAAAGTTTCTTAAAATCTATTGATTATATAACAGTAACCTGAACAAGGAAGCTTTAGAAACAAAAGAGATGCTATTTCTGGGACCTAGAAAAGGTAAGAAGCCAGTACTCAACCCATTACTCAATTTTTAGAAGGCTCTGGGAATTCTTTGGTTCTTACTCAATTGATTTGGTTTTATAGAATGACGTTGGTGTTTTTTTCTTGGCCATAAACAGTTCCTATACTTTCTTTACAGAATGACAAAGGGTTTAGCTTCATCGGATTTGCTTTAACACATCATAGCAAGAAAGCATTTGTTCGGCCCATTCTTCATTTATGTAAGAGATATAAGCAACGACGAATAATACCCTCTTGTTTGAACTGGCAAAATTACCATCTGGAGTCTGCAAATGTAAGTCAAAGGAATTTCTGGAAAAAAACTGAATGTTCAGAACCCACCTGGTCCCCATTATTGCTATGGAGCCTTGTTCAAAGGCCTGTGACCAGCCAATTCCCAAAGGTCTGCGACGTCGGTGAGTGGTCCAAGGCACTTCCTTATAGACCACCCTGGCCATGCCTGGCTCTTAGCAGAGCATGTCACCAACAACCCGAGGGAAGGGAAGGTTTTCTACTCCTTGGTATGCTTCTGCCCTGGCTGGATGCCTGGAGTGCAATGTGTACACAATCCATTTTATGAGACAGATGGAAATTGAGTTATAGCAAATAAATCATATGGCACTTCTTTTAGTGATGTCTTTCTACAGGGAATCTTCCTGTTGACTAAGTGTGGCCTTGTACCTCCTTGATTAGGCACACAGATGTTTTGTTGATATTTGACTCCTGTGAGAAGTTTCTTATTTAAAGACTCTCTGGAGCTTCTCAACATGCAGGGCTCTGCCACTTAGATACTGTGAGACGTTTTGTGAATTGGTTATTATAACCACATTCCTTCTGTAGACACACACCCATTCCAACACAGGCACAAATATACAACTATGCCACCAAAACCATCCATGCCCCCATATGTCTCACACCCTACCCTACCCAAATGTTTCATGCAAAAGTTGGAGCTTGTGAAAAGCAGATAATGACTTGGACCTATAGTTCAAGTATCTCTCTTGCCATTCTCCAAATAGATGCAGTCTCTGAAAGCCAGACAACGCATACCAAAGAAGTAACAACACTGGAACTGATGAGGGAGCAGAAGGCAAGCTGAGGACAAAGCACAAGCTGACACCCCCCACCCCCCACCCCAGCTCCTAGGTGGTGATGCGGTTTGGAATATAGGTGAGGTTCGGTGGGGTGGAGTCTAGAGCCAACGACCAAGAAAGAATTCTTGAGGGGCGCCTGGGTGGCACAGTGGTTAAGCGTCTGCCTTCGGCTCAGGGCGTGATCCCGGCGTTCTGGGATCGAGCCCCACATCAGGCTCCTCCACTATGAGCCTGCTTCTTCCTCTCCCACTCCCCCTACTTGTGTTCCCTCTCTCGCTGGCTGTCTCTATCTCTGTCAAATAAATAAATAAAATCTTAAAAAAAAAAAAAAAAAGAAAATTCTTGAGACATCTTTGGTGCAAAATGGTGGTTTATTAAAGCAACGGGACAGGACCTGTGGGCAGAGAGAGCTGCTGCCCCGGGGTTGTGAGGGGTGGCTGATTATAATACTATGGGGTTGGGGGAGGTAAGGAAACAGGGAGGTTGAGAAAATACTTTCATATGTTAAAGAAGACTCACAGGATAGCTTGCCATTGTCAAGTTAAGGTTGTTTTTCCCTCTAGCAAGGCATTAGCATTGAGATGGTTGGGAGCTTCCTGAAGAATGTCGCACCTGTCCCACCCAGGTGTGGGGGGTAGGGGGAGGTTGCAGGGTGTCAGCTTGTGCTTTGTCTTCAGCTAACCTTCTGCTCCCTCATCATTGGGATCTGGGAGACATTCCCCAGGTACTCCCGGCAGCCATAAAACTAAAGGAAGGAAAAATGAATGGTTAACTGACAGAGATCACAGTGCTGTAAGACATGAGTCTCCATCAGTTTACCAAGGTCTTAGGGATTTACAAGGAAAAAGCATTCTTACCAATAGCCTAACTTCCAGAGACCCATAACTCATTTTCCTGTAGCCCTAACATCACCCTCCCATCATGATGTGGGAAACAAAGGTAGAAGGAAATGTAAATAAAATAAGAGTTCCTTAGAACCTGCAACCCATTGACAAGTACTTGAGGCAGGCAGAGTATAAGTTCCTCCAGGAAGCTCCCAATTTTCTTAATGTTAATACCCTGCTAGAAGGAAAACCAATTTTAGCTTGACAACAGCCAGGCCTCCAGGATCCTGGAAGTCTTCTTTAGCATATGAAAGTCCTTTTGGACACCCCTCTTTTTTCCCTACTTCCAGGACTCCCAAGTTGATAATGAGCCACTCCTCAAAACCCCAGTGCAGTAGCTTTTTCTGCCCACAGGTCCTGCCCCCGCGCTTTCATAAAATCACCCTTCTTGCATCAAAGACATTTCAAGAATTCTTTCTTGGCCATGGGCTCCAGACCTCACCCACATTCAAATATTACCTCAGAATCAGGCCCATCAGAGATAGAATTCCAGTTTTCCCAATGCATTGTTGAAGAGCCAGACCTATTTACTGAGGGGAGAAGGTAACACAGGCATGTTTAGCGATGCAACTATAGTGTTTTGAAAACAGAGTATCAGATCTAGCAAAGCAGACTAACACAGATTGTGAGCACCCATGGCATGCCATGCACTCAACCAATTATTTTATTTAATTCACAAATCAAATGAAGAAATGGAGGCTCAAAGGGATGAAGTATTTTGGCCCAGACCTTCCGGCTCAGGAGTGGCAGCCCCGCGGTTCCAACCAGGCAGGTGGGTCTGGCTGTCGAGACTGGGCTTCGTTTTGCCGGGGTGCCTCTTGCCTCCTCAAAGCCAATTATTTAAAATGTAGGCAGTTACAGAAGAAGAGTACCCGTGAATAGACGCAAACAACACAGGACTGGAATTCTGAGGAGGCTCTGCGTGCGGCAGAGGCGAGGCATAATGAATCAAGCGTCAGCAGTGGTTTACAAATACACATGAAGGGGGCCTCCTGAACAGGCCCTACTAGAGTCCGAGAAGCTCTCGAGATTAAACAACACTGGTGCGCAGACGGCAGAGAATTCCGCCGCTTTTCTGAGACCACAGTATGAAAAGGAGCCAAACAGGTGAAGCCTTGGATATGTGCCAAACCCATTCCAGACTAGACAGAAAAGACAAATAGAATAGCCAAATCCTTGCACTTCAGGACTTTAAACAAAGAGTGGAGATTCACTGACTGGAGTCAAGTCTTTTGATGAACAAAAAAGAGTCAGCCTTGATTAACACTCTTTTGCATCATCAAAGGGGGACAGGTCAAAATAAGGTAATGGCAAGGTATTGATTGGCCACACATTGCTGTTAAAGGAGTCACCTGCCAGAGGAAAGGGGGCAGCTTTCTTCCCTGAGGGGGTCATACCATAGCTAGAAGCTTCTGCCATTCCATAATTCTTAATAAAAAGCTTAATCTCTCTGCAATGACTTTTAAACTCCCATGATTTTCTCTAATGACATAGAGGGAGAGCAAAATAAAGTCATCATTCTTTTCTATTTTTTGAGCAAAACTTTTCTTGATTAGGGGCTAACTGCCTATTGTTTCATCACTACCTAGGGAGACTGTGGCTGGAAGGCCCTCTGACTGCACATTAGAATCTCCTGGTGACCTTTTTTTAAAAAAACAAAAAAACAAAAACAGTGATTCCCGGCCCCGCAACAGACCAAATGGAGTAGAACCCCTGGGAGGGCTGAGCCCGGGCACCTGAGTTTTTTAATAAGCTCCCCTGGTGATTCTAATATTCAGGAGGGTAAAGAACATCAGGATAGTGCTAGGCACCTAGGCTTTGTCAGAAGAACTGAATCAGCAGTTTGGGATTTGAATTCTGACTTCACTGCCCACTAACTGTGACGATGGGCAAACCATGGCCCTTTCTAAAAGTCAGCTTTCTCTCCAGTGAAAGAAGATCTTCAGGTTGCAAGGGACAAATGACGTAGTGTGCAGAAGACTTTTATAAGATATGAAAACACTAGAAATAGGAAGTATTACCATTATGTCTATCATAATTATAACCATATAATATGTTTTATGGATAAATATACTGTAAAACACCTTTAACTCCTGTAAGACTTTTATTCTGAGACTTTGAGTAAGGCCATCTTACTCTGGCCAATGTGGGGGAATAAATAAAAATAATTGAGATCTCCTTAAACTTTTAGAGGCAAGAAAACACAAAGGATAGTTCTCTGGAAGATAGAAAGGGACATTCCTTGAAGCTAGTAAGTCACTGATTTCCCCTCAGGCTCCTATTACTAAGGAGCTTATTGTCCTAAGGAAAAGGTTTCTCCTTGGGTCACAGCAGCAAGGTCTTGTGCCAGTAACTGAGGGACCTGTAGGTTTTGCCTCTCAGGAGGCAAGGACGCTTCATTATTCCTAAACAGTCACTTATTGATCACAGGGTAGGATGAGAAAGCAGATGCTTTATCTAAATTACCTCTGATCAATTGATTTGAGAGGTGTTGAAGATTAAGTGATAGGCAGGGGTTTGCATGAAATTAGCAAAACAACATAAGCTATATTCCTGATCAATCAGCCAAAATCTCCTAAGGGGGGGATATCACAGATATATTCAGCCCAGGACCATGTCCTATTAGAAGTATTGAAATGCAATACTCAACAACATTAGATGATGGCTTTGAATAACAACAGAAATACAACGCTTGTCTCCTGTTTGACTCCAACGCACCAGGTGGAAAAAGGACGGTGACAACCAATATTTAGGAGGCTCTGTGAAGTGTATGAGGTTAGTGAGGGAACCAGAGGCCCAGGGATGATACTGCCAGCCTGTCAGTGCCAGCAGGAGAACCTGAGGCCTGCCAACTCGCCTGCTCTGGTTGCAGCGTTATTGCACAGAATGGAAGAGACAGTGCAAGAAAGGGATGTGTATTCAAGTGCCCAGCCTTCCCTGAGGCGTCACTTATCATAACATCTTGCACACCATCAAAACGTGCATTAACAGGGAGTTAAGTAAACTGTCATGTGACTCTAAAGGAGAACACCAAGGAGCCATTATGGAAACTGTTATAGAAATGTTCTTGATATGGCTAGTTTTGACACTATATAAGCTTTAAAAAAAACCGAGCTGTTTTATATGATGCCTTTTTATACAAAATGACATATGTATATAATATGAAAAATACTGAAGTCATTCATTTATTCATAACACAGATATCTACTGGGTGCCTGCCACAATTCTAGACATTGGGGAAATAATGGTAGAAAAACAAAAGCCCCAGTTTGATGGAACTTAGGTTCTAGGGACAGGATACAGGAAATAAAAATGTAAATATACAGTACACCAGATGATAATACATGCTATGGAGAAAAATAAAACAGAGGAGGGGGAGTAGGAATTGCCAGGAAAGAAGCTTCCCTGCATGTAAGGAAGCCTCATTGTTAACAGAGACCTGAAGGAAGTGAGGGGCAGAAAAAGCTGTTCTGATGATTGGGATGAGGGTGCTTGATAAAGGGAAGAGCAAATGCCATTAACTTTGACAGTATATTCAAGGGATAGCAAAGAGTGGCAGGAGAGAGTAAGCAAGAAGTTGACAGATGAGCTTGCAAGTGGTCAGAATGTGTGTGTGTGTGTGTGTGTGTGTGTGTGTGTGTGTATACATATATGTGTGTGTATATATAGATATATCTATATATATATATATGGCATCCACAATCATTTAGGGTTTTTCCACATGGAGATGAGCAGCCATGGGAGGGCTTTGAACAGCTGTGGGATATGACCCGTATTAGGATGAAAAGAGTGACTCTGGCTGCTGTGTTGAGAATGTTCTGGGAAGAGGTGAAAGCAGGGGAGGGGTTGGGAGGTCACTGTAATAACCCTGGCTAGCCATGACCATGCTTGCACTGGGGTGGGGGGGGTGTACACAGGGACTGAGAAGGGTCAGGTTCTGGGGAATTTTTCCACTGCAGCTGATGTGGTTTGCTCAAGGGTGTGGGTGTGAGGTAGCCAAGTAGGAGGACTCCAGGGTCCAGGCAGCCCAAGCTCCTAAAAAGCAGACAGGAAGAGGACTGAGAATTGAGCTTTGGAAGTGGGGGCCCAGGCGGTGTGGTGGAGAAGAAACCATGGCCGAAGAGGACTGGAGAGAGAATGGGAGGAGAGAAAACCACAGAGAGTAAGTGGAGATGACTCTTCTGAAGAGTTTTTCCAAGTAAAAAATGGAGTGGTAGGAGATGCGGGCTCCAGCAAGTGCTGCAAATCAAAATGCTAACAGTGACTGGTTGTAGCTAGCAGGAGTTTCAGTGAATTTATGACTCTCCTCGGCCCCCCAGTTGGTGCAGTGTTGGTGTTTTTAAGTTTTCTGAGTGAGCCTGCATTCTATTCATAAGTAGAAAAATAAAGTATTTTTTAAAGAAAAATGCTCAGTGGGTTAAGCGTCTGCCTTCGGCTCAATCATGATCCCAGGGTCCTGGGATAGAGCCCCAAATCGGGCTCCCTGCAGGGAGTCTGCTTCTCCTGCTTCTCCCTCTGCCACTCCCTTGCTTGTTCTCTCTGCCTCTCAAATAAATAAATAAAATCTTAAAAAAGAAAAGAAAAGAAAAGAAAATATTAGGTCCTGGCGGCAGCTGGCTGGCTCAGTGGGTAGAGCGTGTGCCTCTTCATCTCGGGTCTTGAGTTCAAGCCCCACATTGGGTGTAGAGCCCACTTAAAATTAAAAAAAATAAAGAAAGAAAAAATAAATACTAGGTCCTGAAAAACATGTCTTCTTCACTTATAGAAGATAAGCTAAACAAAACAGAAAACTAACTTAGAATCAAAAACAGAAAAGGGGGTAAAGGAGGAAAAAGCATTGTCTTCCTATGAGTCCTATCTACACCTGCATTTATGTAACTTAAAACTGCAAGCTAGAAAGTAATACTGTATCTGCATGTGTGTGTGTGCACACACATGCACAAATATGAAAGAATAAACTGGAAGGATTTTCATCCAATCCACAGTTGTGGCTATAGTTGGATGATGGGTAAAGGGGAATTGGCCAGCGTGTGGAGCAAAAGGACACTTCGGTTTTATTTCTGTTTATTTTTGGTTAAAATGAAAAAAACTTAAAGCAAATGTGAAAAAAAGAAATGCTCAAAATAATAATTTCCGGTAGTGAACACATTGTTTGTCGTGTTGTTATTCTCTAGGCTCTAAAAAAAATCTCAGCACATACACCAAAAAAATCATACCTGCTCCTCTCCCACCACAACCTCATCCCATTCCATCTCTTCCAACCCTCTCTTGGTTTCTGGTGGAATCTACTTATAATAAAATCATATGACGGGTATCAAAGCAATCCATGAAATTAAGATTTAAAAATCAGCTTTTTAGCACTACACTTGCTTACTCGTTCACTAAATATTGTGTACCATTGTACACAAACAAGATATTTCCCTTGTAATTACATCATGATGATCAGAATAAAAAACTTTTAAAAACCAAATGCCACAGTCTATTAAGAAGCTGAGAGTTGAAAACATAAAAGGCAAGAAAGGAAGAGCGAGTAAATTCACCAGTAGGAAGCGAATTCAGGCAATTCCATGTGGTGGATAGGATTCTGATGAGATTATGACTTGCGATAAATCTTATGTAGATAATAGTTTGGAGTATACATTAGCTGCTAAATCCAAATGCAAGAGCAAGAAATGTGTACACCTTGCTGATTTTTTTTCAAGATTCCTTTCTTCCATTATAGGAGTAACTGTTTTGTTTCACAAGGCAACATAAAATTCTTTCTAATGTGAATGTCAGCAGCAGCCTTTATGGCCAATCAAAAGGAAAGGGAAAAATGATTAGTGGAAATGTAGAAATGTTAAAATTGTCTTTAAAAAAAAATTCAAAATTAGAAGCCAATAAATTNNNNAGCAGGACTGGAATGGAGGTGTGCACCTCTTACCATCCCCAGAATTTCTAATCACCTTCACTGACCCCACTGCAGACCAGAATTTTCCCAGAAGAAAGCAGACAGAGATGTTTTTAGAACAGTATGGAGCTCAGCAAACAAGAGAATTTTGGTCCAGAAGCTTGTGACGTCACATCCTACCAACCTTCACTAATGGAGGAGGACACTAAGGAAATAATAGTTCTGTGAGGGTCAGACCACAGAAAGAGCTACAGACAGGACTGGGAGCCCATGCTTTCTCCAGACTGAGTGCATTTTAATTCTCTCTTACGGAGGTGACTACGTAACCCAATAGCCAACCTCTTCAGCATAACTGAAACCAAGGCTCTCATATATTTACAGTTTCTCCTCGGCTCATCAGGCCACACATCACTCTCACTCTATCTCCTGCTCTCTTCTTTCTAAACAACCTTTTCTCCCGTCAAATATATAGTCACAGACTACGAAAAGAGCAGTCTTATAAGGTACTCCCCTCAAGAGCTTTAGAGTATTCTACAAAGATTAAAAAGTTAAAACTTAAGTGATATAAGATTAACCTGAAAGAATATTCTCAATGAAAAATGTTCCCTCCACTGCCTATGATTTCCACCATTAAAGATGGAGTAAAGGCAGAGTCCCTCAGATGAATTCTCCGTAAGAAATTATGATAGGTTTTTCAATTCAAAAGTCCAATTTTTTTAAGAAAGCATACCCCGGATCTCCTGAATGACCATTATCTAGCAAGTACTGCTATGCAAATTCAGAGTCAGTACTTTTATTGAGATCCACAATAATATTTTCATTGTCTTGGGCAAATAAGAAAATATCAAGTATTCAAGAAAGGTAAAAACCAAATTATGTCAGAGAATCCTCTATGAACAATGATGGCAAGGGAAGAGAAGGAAGGATTGAGTCATCACACAACAGACAGTATAGGTATGTGAAACTCCAATTCCCAGAGTCAGCACCATACTCCAATTTTCTCAGCAATTCCACTTTCAGCAAAACCACATCACCTACTACATTAAATTAGTGTACTTAATTTGAATTTTATTCACTTATGGATTGTATTTAATTTGTAAATTTGTTTTCTTTTTATCTCTCAGAAGAGCTACAAACATAAGGCATTTACAAGCAGTTTAATGTTTATATGTACTCATGTAACAAGTTAATAAACATAAGTCAACACAGGGCAGTCTATAAAATTTTATTCCTTAAAAAGGGGTCTATATATTGTTCCATTTTGAGAAACACTGAGTTAAAGAAATATACACTGAATATTACTTGCAGGCTGAATAACTGCCTCCCAAAGGTGTCCTCATCCCGACCCCTGGAACCTGTGAGCATGTTACCTTCTACAGTAAAAAGGACTTTGCAGGTAAGATTAAGTTAAGGATCTTGCGACAAGAAGATTATCCTGGATTATCCAGGTGGGCCTGATACAACCATTAAGGTCCTTACAAGAAGAGGCAGGAGATCAGAGTGAGCGATAGACATGAGGACAGAAGCAAGAGTTTGGAGGAATCCAAAAAAGCCAAAAAGGCAGGGAGCTTCTAGAAGCTAAAAAGGGCAGGAAACATTTTCTCCTGAAGCCTCCAGAAGGAGCACAGCCCTGCCAGCACCTTGATTTGGGACTTCCGATTTCCAGAGAATAATCTGTATTGTTTTAAATTTTAGGTAATTTGTTAGCGCAACAATGGAAACTAATACACTACTTGATCCATTTGTGCTGAATGATCTTCAGATTAGCGCATGCCACTGTGTTACCCAGAAAGCAGATCCACTGCCCTTTGTAATCACCTAACAGGCTCTCAGATTATGAGAAAGCAAAATCAGATTTCAATGGAGGAAAGAGGGTGGGAAATGTGGAAGTGCAAATAAATCCAGGTGTAGTGCCCCACTGAAGGCTCTTTGTTGGAAAAGAAACAGTGCACAGGTACCAGGTTTCTCAGTACTGAGTGGGGGTTTGCAGGGAAGGAAAGGTAGCTGGGAGTCATGGAACAGCCACCCAAAGGAGACGGTGACTGGACAGGAGAAAACAGTACTGGAGGCTTTGACTGCCCAGCCACCTTTGCAGTTTCTCTGAGGCCTGACCCTTGCCTCTGAATCTTTAAATCTGTTTTCACACACTTCTCCCAGCATTTATGTTCCCAGGTTAAGTGAGGCTCCCCAAAGATCTGCTCTAGAGAAGAAAGTGGATTCTGACAGCACTTAAGAGTCAAGGCAAATCAGAGCTCCCCCAAGTTACAAGCAAGGCCAGAGCACCACAGAGACCAACAGAGGAAGTTCTCCTCTGGGTCCTGACTTGAGAGATTGGGAAAAGAAATCTGGTCAAGTAGTGAAGAGAAGGGCTATATGCACCCCAATGTTCACAGCAGCATTGTCCACAATAGCTAAATCGTGGAAGGAGATGAGATGCCCTTCAACAGATGACTGGATTAAGAAGATGTGGTCCATATATACAATGGAATATTACTCAGCCATCAGAAAGAATGATTATGCAACATTTGCAGCAACATGGACGGGACTGGAGGAGATTATGCTAAGTGAAATAAGTCAAGCAGAGAAAGACAATTATCATATGGTTTCACTCATTTATGGAACATAAGGAATAGGAAGATTGGTAGGAGAAGGAAGGGAAGAATGAAGGGGGGGTAAACAGAAGGGGGAATGAACCATGAGAAACTGTGGACTCTAGGAAACAAACTGAGGGCTTCAGAGGGGAGGGGGGTGGGGGATTGGAATAGGCCGGTGATGGGTATTAAGGACAGAACATATGGCATGGTGCACTGGGTGTTATACGCAATAATGAATCATGGAACATTGCATCAAAAACTGGGGATGTACTGTATGGTGACTAATATAACAAAATAAGAATTATTAAAAAAACAGAAAGAAAGAAATCTGGTCAAGAACCAAATATGGCCTGAAATAATTGTGCAGGAGGCAATAGAAACTGAATATGAAACACCACTGTTCAGTTATTTTATCCTCTAAAGGGATTGGGAAAAGCAATTATTCCTTAAGGGTCTTCAATGATGCAAGCAAAAACCAAACAAGACTCACAGTAGCTGACAGGGAGGATAACAGCAACAGAGAAAAGGAAAGCGTAAGTGTCCAGTAGGAAGTAAGGGTGTATCTTCCATCCCTGAATTCTCTTGTCCACACTCTTGCCATTTCCACTACTTCCCGGGTCTCCTCCCTCTTCACACCCCATACTCTAGGAGGCAGGATGAAGTTGTTTTCAAGGATCAGTCCTCTGATTCTCTTAGGTTTGATCTCCTTCTAAACACACTCAGGCCAGAACACACTGGTTCACTGTACAGAGAAGTACATTACAACTGTTGGTTTCAATGAAATTAGAGTTAATGATCTTCTGTGTTGTCACTCAATACTTTCCCGTTGAACTCACATTGGTATTTAACCAAGAACATATATTATAGGGCACTGAAGTACCATTTTATTATGACTATCACTTAATAATCTAAGAATAATGGATTACCTAAAAAGACAGAGATTCCAATTCTGTTCTAGAGCTTAAAGTCATCTCCTATCAGGAGCCTATTTTAAGTAATGGAAAATCTAGTGAGACTGTAACTACCCCCTCACAACATAAAATATTTAGAATACAAGTGTTGGATAGGGAATTCTGAATCCATTCTAAAGATGCTTTCCACACTTTAAAATACGATATCTTATTTTTTTTAAGTGTTTAAAGTGGTTGGTGAGGGGCACCTGGGGTGCCCAGTCAGTGTCTGACTCTGGATTTTGGCTCAGGTCATGATCTCGGGATCCTGGAATGGAGCCCAGAGTTGGGCTCTGTGCTCGGCAGGGAGTCTGCTTCTCTCCTTCTCCCTTTCCTTCTGCCCCTTCCCCAGCTCAATCCTTCTCTCTCAAATAAATAAATAAATAGATATAAAGTGGTTGGTGAGTATTACCACCTTCAACATGAGCCAACATTTCAGAAGCAAATTCCTTAAATTTTAGCTACCCCAGAATCCATGGTAAATTTAAATTCAACTAGAGTATGTTTATATCATAGGATCTAAGAAAAAAAATTCTGAAGATCATAACAGTAGTATCTATAAAGTATTTAGGAAAAAATGATTTTCTGATAGGACACTGGCATTCATTTGAATGATACTAATTACAAAAATAAATGGAGTCTCATAAAACCAGAGCACACTGGAATTGGAAGGGACCTAGAGTTATTTATTTAATCATTCAGACTTGAGTATGTTGCCTCCACCATAATTCCAACTAATGATTGCCCAGACCTTCCCTGGACACCACTACAGAAATGGGATGTACTCTAATCTCTGGCAGCTCATTCTTCCTCATTCTGAGACAACAGTCCTTCTGGGTGTCCCTTCTTTTCACCTTAGGTCACATCTCTGCCCTCTGCAGACATGCACATTGCATCTTCCCCAAAATGAGACTCCCCAGAGTTCCCCTCTTTGACCTCTGCATACAAAATCTAGTTTGGAGTCTCTCACCATTATCGTTTCAGTACTCCAGGTCACTCTAATCTCTTACTGCTCCTCCTGTCATCTGGGGTCCACCACTCAACCTGGTATTCCAGGGAAGGTTTGGCCTTCCACTTGCAGCATTTGTAGAGCATCAGAATTTCTGTAAAAAAGAGATATAATTACATTCACTAGATATGATCTGTAAATCAGATTTGCCATTGAGAATGGCTGACCCTCCAATGAGCCCAAAATTTGAGGGATTTTTTTCTCTATTGTTCCTTTCTTAAGTCCAAATTGTCTCTTGAAGTCATCCTGAGCTATAAAAGTCAAAACAAATCAAAATTAAGATTGCCCAAAAATCACCTCCAGCAATACAGAAAAAAAAATGTCAAACATGATCAGGTGTATCTTCTTCGATGTAAAAATCACTGAAAAACAAACTGAAAAAAGAGACTCAAAAAACAAGCTGAAAAATCATGAGACTTTTTTTTTAAAGATTTTATTTATTTATTTATTTGACAGAGATAGAGACAGCCAGCAAGAGAGGGAACACAAGCAGGGGGAGTGGGAGAGGAAGAAGCAGGCTCATAGCGGAGGAGCCTGATGTGGGGCTCGATCCCATAATGCCAGGATCACGCCCTGAGCCAAAGGCAGACACTTAACCGCTATGCCACCCAGGTGCCCCAAGAGACTTTTTTTTAAAGATTTGTTTATTTATTCACTTGAGAGAGAGAGAGCACACATGAGTTGGGGCAGGGGCAGGAGCAGAGGAAAAGGGAGAGAGAGAATCTTGAGCAAAGTCTGCTCTAAACGCAGAACCCGATGCTGAGCTCCATCTTGCCACCCTGAGATCATGACCTGAGCCAAAACCAAGAGTCAGACACTTAACTGACTGAGCCACCCAGGTGCCCCAATCATAAGAGACTCTTAACTATAGAGAACAAACTGAGGGTGAATGGAGGAAGGTGGGTGGAGGACGGGCTAAATGGGTGATGGGTATTAAGGAGAGCACTTATTGTCAAGAGCCCTGGGTATTATATGTAAGTGATGAATCATTTAATTCTATACCTAAAAGCAGTTTTACCATATATATTAACTAACTAGAGCTTAAATAAAAGCTTGAAATAAAAAAATTACAAATGAGGGGCGCCTGGGTGGCACAGCGGTTAAGTGTCTGCCTTCGGCTCAGGGCGTGATCCCGGCGTTATGGGATCAAGCCCCACGTCAGGCTCCTCTGCTATGAGCCTGCTTCTTCCTCTCCCACTCCCCCTGCTTGTGTTCCCTCTCGCTGGCTGTCTCTATCTCTGTCAAATAAATAAATAAAATCTTTAAAAAAAAATTACAAATGAAAAAAATTTCAAAATTAAAAAAAAATTTAAAAACAAGATAAAAATGTCTCCTAACTTGATAAATGTCCTTTTACAAACTTTTCCAACTGAGAAGAAATTGAAAGTAGAGTCATTCTTGTGAATGAAATAAAGAAAATATTATTTTAATATTTTCTACTTTCAAAACAAAGCCTTAATTTACTATCAAGATAGGCCAGGCTTCAAAACTATTTATTTAGGGGCGCCTGGATAGCACAGTCGTTAAGCATCTGCCTTCGGCTCAGGGCGTGATCCCGGCGTTCTGGGATCGAGCCCTGCATCATGCTCCTCCGCTGGGAGCCTGCTTCTTCCTCTCCCACTCCCCCTGCTGTGTTCCCTCTCTCGCTGGCTGTCTCCCTGTCAAATAAATAAATAAAATCTTAAAAAAAACAAACTATTTATTTAATACTCTTGTTCTTAACACTCAGGACTTCTTAGTGCTAGAGTGGAAGGAGACCCACGACGATGGGGAGAAGCCCAGTGAGCCTACATCCTGATGGTGGACACAGTGGTGAGACCCAAGCTCATGATGGGAGCCAGGGGCAGCTGTCTGGCAGGTGCCTTGGCTCCTGAGAGAGCAGTTCACTACTGTTCCAACACTACATTTTGTAGTGAAACAAAAGACAATTACTCCCCTTAGAAGCCGGGTGTTTGGATTTCACACCTTCTCATTTGAGCATTCTTTGCTTGGCCATCAACAAGAACTGATTGAAAAGAAATACTCACAGAGATTTCAATTACTGTTAATGTGGCCTAAGTGTTTTCACTGTCACAGTCTAGGGCTTCAACTTTTTAATAAGTTTCCCGTAATTATTACAAGTTTTTGGTCTAATTCCAGCTGAGGATTTAATGGGTCTCATTCTGACAAGATATAGGATATTGTCCCAATAGATGTTCATTTGGAAATGGGCCACTTGCAATTTCGAGTGTGCAGAGCTGTGCAAGATTAAAAGCACTGGCAGTATAATTTCCACCTTGTGTCCCAGGCTCTGTGGATTTGTAGCTCATCCAGGCTGTCCATCTGGGGAGCAAACAGCATGTACTCCTTGATGAGAAACTCTGGCCAACCAACCAGCTGTGAAAAAAATAGATTACTCTTGTCATTTTTTTCTCCTAGGTAATTTGCTGGGAGTAAAAATATAATTTCTTAGAAGGTGCACAGTTAAAAGCAAATACTAGGGACGTGTCTGATTTATATTTAAAACTTCACTACACTTTTATTTGTTAAATTTAATTTTCAACAATACCCTGACTGTGATAATATTTTCTAATTCACAGGAGATGGAAAGGTTGCTTTCTGGTATTTGTACACTAAGCAAACACAGGAAGGAGGATATGGAGAAGAACGAACATAGGAGAAGGACTCAGCTGGCAGGCTGAGCTGAGCACAAAGAAATGCACTGTTGTTCTTCCTACGGTAAAGAAGATATTATGGTAGAATTAAGTAACGGTTGGGAAAATAAATCTTCCTATTGCCCCAAGGAAGCTAAAATGGTAAATGCATCTTTTTAAGGCTCTGACATATAACTTCATCCTTGTGAAAATTCAGAAGGTCATGCTACATAGATAATCAGGGTAATTCTAGATCAACTGAGCGACAGAGCTAAAAGAGATTGTTAAGAACAGCATGAGTTGTAATATGTAGTATCTATATGTATAACATGTTGGCCATTCTATACATTTTCAGCCAGCCAAAGGGAATGAAAGGATATATGCCAAGTAAAATTAAACTCTTCTGTTTGTACCCAGTGGAGAGTTAATGATATAATTTGAAATGAAAGAATTTCAGTAATACCTCTGCACTGTGAGTTACAAAATATGTAGACATAAATGAGTGTTGCACAGTAACTCTGTCTGGAATTTAAAAGTTACAGCATTTTGCCTCATATAGCCTTATCCAGAAATTGTTCTGACCCATAAATTATTTTTAAATAATTAATCCCAAACAGGTGTCAGCATTTTTAATTTGTATATTAGTGGTACATATTATTTGATTTATTTTGACATTGGCTATAGTTAACTATGCATTAATATATACATGTACACATATATATAAACACACACACATTGACAATACACTTGTATTCATAGTCCTTTTTTCCTACAACTCAATAAAAGAAGGATTCTTACAATTTGATAAAAGGAAGCCAAACAAACCAATAAAAAATAATAGGCAAAGATCTGAACAGAATATCTACAAAAGAAGATACATTGATAGGTAAGAAGCACATGAGAAGGAGCTCAACATCATGAATTATCAAAGCATTGCAAATTAAAACAATAATGAGATACCACTCCACATCCATTAGATTGAATAAAACTTAAAAGCCTGACATTATCAAGTGTTGATGAGGATGTAGAGCAACAGGAACTCTCCAACACTGCTGGTAGGAATGCAAAATGGTTCGCTTTTTTTTTTTTTTTAATAATTTGGCACATATAAAGTTTAACATTCATTTACTATATGACCCAGCCATTCTACTCCTAGATATTTATTCAAGAAAAATGAAAACATATGTCCACACAAAGACTTGTATATGCATGTTCATGACAGCTTTATTCATAACAGTCAAAAACTGAAAACAACCCAAATGTCCGTCACCACACCCAGTGAATGGCTAATTAAATTGAGGTATACTCATACAATAAAATATTATTCAGCACTAATAAAAGAATTACTATTACACACAACATGGGTGAATCTCAAAACATTATGCTAGGGTACCTGGGTGGCTTAGTTGGTTAATCCTCCAACTCTTGATTTCAGGTCATGATCTCGGGATTGAAATCGAGCCCAGGATCAGGCTACGTGCTTGGCAGGGAATCTGACTGGGATTCTATCCCTCTCCCTCTGCCCCCCCTCCTGCTCGCTCTCTCTCTCTCTCAAATAAATAAATAAATCTTAAAAAAAAAAAAAAAACCAACATTATGCTGAGCAAAAGAAGCCAGACACCAAAGGGTACTGTATGATTCCATTTGTATAAAGGTCTAGAAAAGATAAATCTAATCTTTATGACAGAAAAAAAAAGATTAGTGGTTGCCTGGAACCAGACATAGGAGCTGGTTACTCACTAAGATGGACACAAAGGAACTTTCTGGGTAATAAAAACTTTTTATATCTTAATAATGGTGGTATTTATACAAATATATATAAATGTTTCAAAACTCATCAGAGTACGTTTCATTGTATGTAAATGTATACCTCAATAAAGGTGATTAAATGAATTTTTTAATGCCAATGGCTTTTTATTATTATTATTACGTTATGTTAGTCACCATACAGTACATCATTAGTTTTTGATGTAGTGTTCCATGATTCTGCCAGTGGTTTTCTAATTCATTTGGAATAAGCCTTTAAATGATTATCAAGCTTCTCTCTGGCTTCACTGTCTTCCTTTCACCTTCTCTACCAAACCACCACATTAGCCATCTTGATGTGTAACCTGAACATGCCAGACACAGTAAAATCTTAGGCAAAGCCATTCCTTCTGCCTAGGAAACTATACTCTCAGATCCACTTGACTCACTTCCTCATCTTCTTCAATCATCTTCTCAATGTCTTTTTCTCAGTGGGACCCACTCTGCCCACTCTATTTAAAATTATAACCTTCCTAACATTGCCCATAACCTATTCTGTTTTATTTTTCCACATAACTTCTATCACCTTCTAATATACTCAATATTTTACTGATTTTTATTATATTTTAGCCCCCCAACTACAATGCAAATGTCATGAGTTTGAGATTTCATCTGTTGTATTATTCATTGTTAAATCCCTAGAACATTGTCACATAGGAGGCACTTAACATATGTTTGCAGAATAAATGAATAAATAAATGCATAAAAGGAATAAAATCAACTACATAGTCATAATATGGCAGATCCAAATCCCCACATGAAAAATGAGAGATGGTGATATCACGATATGAAACAAAACCCAACTACATTCACCCAAATAAAAGAAAATAATCAAGGTTAAAAATCACTTTATATTAGATCAATACAAGCAAACAAAAGCAAAAACAGCAGCAATATTAAAATTACTAAAAACTAACCTAAGATAGAGAATTATCATGTTGCACAACTTATAAAAAGAATTTAACAGTTACAAATCTATAGACATCAAAAAACAAGTCAAAAAAGCAAAAATATCACAAATGAAGCGGAGCTTGATAAATAAGAATAATAGTGGAAATCTTTCAGAGTTGAACAGATCTGGTACACAAAATAAGTATGGATAGAAGAATTGAAAGAAATATTAAATTTATAAGGCATTTATTTCTCAATGAACATTATCATATCATTAAAATACAAACCCCACAAAGCAACGTATATATCTGTGCTGTTGACTTGCTATATCACCAGCACCTAGAAAAGAGCCTGGCATAGAACTGAGCTTGATGAATATTTGTTGAATGAATATTTGCACTCACAAAATTTGACTCCATACTTGATTGACAAAACTTTTAACAAAATATTTTTAACAGATGGTTTTAAAGTAAAGTTTGTGCAAACCACGTAACAGAAATTATGTAGGATAAAACATTTGAAAGAACATATTAGCAATGTAATCCAACAATGCAGCAAAGAATAATAATACCATGTGATCAACTAAGGTATATTTTAGGAATGCAAGAGTGACTTAATAGCAGGAAATATATAATTATAAATTCATCATATCATTAAAGGAGGAAAATAACATGATCATATCAATACTTGTTGAAAGGGCCTTAGATAAAACTAAGCTGCTATTGCTGACATAAAAGCTATATAAAAATAAAATAGACATCAATGATTTAAATATAATAAAGTTTATTTACCAATAAGTAAAAAATATTATACTAGATTATGAAACACTAAACCCATTTTAAGTTGGGAGCTATACTGAGGTGCCTATTAATCATCTTTAGCATGTAATAGTAATTCGGCAGTTTGAAAAAATAAAATAGAGCAAGAAAATAAAATAATAGGCATAAATATTGGGGAAGAAGGAAATAATATCTTTTTTTGTTGATTATAGGATTCTGTGCCTTGCAAACCCTAGAGACTCTTGTAAACTACTACTAAATTTAATGAAGAACTTAGCAAAGAGTTAAGTGCCATATAAATAAACGGAAGTCAGCATCTCTCTGAATAAATGCAAAGATGTGTGATGTTCTTGAATGGGAAAATTTCAGAATCACCAAAAAAATACAAAAATGAATATATAAATTTAATACAACTAAAATTGAAATAAGAGACTTTAAAGAATTAGATCCATTTATCTTAAAGTTTAGATCTAAGAGGTGGGGGAAAGCCCAAAAGGAACTAAAAAAAGATGAAGAAGAACAGGGGATGACATGTCTTACCAGATATTAGAACTTTAATATTCTACTGTAATGAAAATAATATCATAATGGCACCAAAATATTCAGTGGGTGGTCAGTGTAATAAACAGAGAATCCACAACCACATCTCTCTAAATTTGAAGATTAAATATATAGCAGAAATTTTATTTCAGTTTCGCTAAAAAAGAACGGATGATTTAAGCGATGTAGACCAAGTTGGTTATTCATCTAGAAGAAAATATAGGTGAACCACTCTTTTGCAACTTAAACAAAAATAAATCTCAGATAACGATTAAACCATAAAAAACAAAACAATAAATCTAGACCACATGTATAATCTAGAAAGTACACAAGATCTTTATAATAAAGACAGAAAACCCAGAGATAACAAAAAACAGATGGCCCAACACTACAGATAATTGTTAAACATTTGTATGGAAAAAGATGCAATAAACAAAGTCCACAAAAACATGTATGGATTTGAGGATATATTTCCAATAGAAATGCGAACTCAAGGGTTAATATCTACAATACGTAAGTATCTTTTTAAAATTAACAGGAAAAATAAATATCCTAATAGAAAAATGGTAAAAGAATATGGAAAGAACAAGTCCAAATGACCACAAACATATAAAAAAGATATTCAACCTCATTAAAAGGAAGGAAAAAAACAATAATCAAAAAAACACTTTCTACCTGGTGGAAAGGCAAAAATTAAAGAGTAATAATGTCCATTCATTGTGGGGATGAAAGGAAAATGGATATATTTCTACACTGCTGATGAAAATATGAATTGGTATGGTCCTTTTGGAAACAGTCTGGCAGCATTTATTAAAACTAAAATACCTACAGCCTCTGCCCTAGCAATCCTATACCTTAGAATCTCCCCTAATAAAAGCACTAATATGCAAAAAAGTATTTACTAGAATATTTATAACAGCACTATTTGAGGTAGCAAAATACTACAAAGTAAGTGGTGCCCTTCAATAACAGGAAGTTAATCTCTGGTCAAGTCACACTAACAACTATTATGTCTCTATCAAAAAGAATGAGTTAGAACTAAATGAATACACTTAGAAGAATATCCATGCCTATTGTTAAATAATTTTTTTAAAGTTACACAAAGTATCATATAATAACATAATCCCATTTTTATCAAACAATGACCTAGAAATCATGTTTGTTCATGACACTATGACCACTGAGAATAATACAAGAGGATATATCCCGGGTTGTTAACATGGCTTCCCTGGATAGGAAAGTTTGGTGATATGGCACAAGGGAATGGGAGAAAGGTGAGAAGGAGGAGGAGACCAAGCAAAAAAGAAAATACTACATTTTTAAAGCAAAACATAAAATACTACACTCTTAAAGTACAAAGCATATAATCCCATTTGTGTATTTGTGGTATGTGTGTGTGGTGTATGTGTGTGTATGGTCTGTGTGTGTGTGTGTGTGTGTGTGTGGTGTATATGTATGTGTCATGAAGAGAGAAAAAGAGAATGTGTTAGAGAAATAATTCACTCGTTTCAAATGGAAAATAGTTTTTTAAACTATTAAAATTATTTGGTTCTTTTCTGCTCAGATGACTCTTTCAAAATGTTTAGAAGATGAAAACAGATACAAATTATTTAAGTATTTTACAAACTTTCAGAAGCTTACATCCATACTCCTGAAAAGAGGAAACACTTGTTTCCAGAAACTTCCTTATGACTGAAATGGTATGAACTTTATAAAGACTGATTAAAATCATAGAACAAAGTACATAAAACAGAAATAACTTAAGTTCAATCTCTTTACTTCTAGGCTATCCTTATTAGATTTTTATATCAAAGATAGAATTGTGAAAACAGTAGGTATTTCATTTAAAAAAGAAGTTCGAGTTGGCTATTTCATTGATAAATTGCAAAACCAAGGATTTAAAGTAGGTAAAAAAATGAATTTTTCAACATTCAAAGAATCATGAAATAAGAAGGTTCAAATTCATCTTAAAGACCATCCATGAAAGATTTCCATTGAAGAGAAGGATCTATTCATTCTCACATACTATATTAGTTTCCTGTGGCTGCTGTAACAAATTACCAAAATTTGGTGGCTTACCACAATAGAAATTTATTCTTTCGCAGTTCTAGAGGCCAGATGTCCAAAATCAGTATCACTGGGCCAAAATCAAGATGTTGGCAGACATGTAATCCCTGTGTAGACTCTAGGGAGAACCTATTACTTTCCTCTTTCAGCTTCTGGTGGTTGCCAGCATTCCTTGGTTTGTGACCACATCACTCCAATTTCCACCTCTGTGGTCATATTGTCTTCTCCTTTTCTGTCTGTGATTTTCCGCTGCCTTTCTCTTATAAGGACACTTGTGATTGCATTTAGGGTCCACCTGGATAATCCAGAAAAATCTTTCCATTTCAGTATCTTTATTTAGTCACATCTGGAAAGATCCTTTTCCCAAATAAAGTAACATTACAGGTTCCAAAGATTAGGACTTCATACTTATGGGGACTATTGAGTCAGCCTACTACAAATACTGTAGTAGAATAAATGAGTACAATTCTTTATGGGGGATGGCTTGTTAAACTGCATTAAAATCTTTAAAAATGTATGTATCTTTGATGAAAACTACCATTACTAGACGTATTCTAACCAAAACAATTCATTCAATTAATAGTTATAACATATACAATCATGTGAACATGGATGTTTGCCTAAAAGAATTATAATAATGACAGATGGGAAACAGCCTAAGCACCTAACAATAAAAAATTGGGCTTATAAATTATGTATCCATATAATAAAAAACAAAACAACCATAAAATAATAATATAAACATGTATTTATAGACATGGAAAGACATGTATGATATTTTAAGTAAGAAAATCAGGTTACCAAACAGTGTGATCCCATTGAATATTTGTTTATGTCCTTCTATGTTTGTTTATATATATATATATGTATGTATGTACATATGTATGTATGTATGTATGTATATTCTGAAGCACAAAGAATGGAAATATGTACCTCAGAATATTAACAGTGATTATCTACAGGTGAAAGGATTAAAGTTTATTTTTCTTAAGTGAATATGTATTGCAATAATAATTCTTTTAAAGTCAAGTGAAAAGACATGTGCTTCTGAGAATGAAAGACTAAGAGACTACTCAATTCCCCTGCACACACACACACACACACACACACACACATATATACACACAATAACACCAGGATATACTACAAAGAGCACCAATCTTCAGGGCACGGAGTATGAGGAGAAAAGAGTACAAAGATCTTATTTACCTTTAGCTTGGAGCTAAGTGTACTTGACACCAGCAGGCAAGGGGGCAGGGTGTGGAGTACAGTTGGGAAAATTGCATTATCTCTGGCTTGAGAACCAGAAAGACAAAGCTGGGGAAACCATGACTGTACAAGGTAGTGGAGAAATGCTGCAACGGAAAGACCCAGAGAAAGAACTATCAAATTCCTGACCTACATTTCTTACTGACTGCTGAACCACATATTCATGGAACAGGCTCAAAGCAGCTAAGCGAGTGACAAAACATCTGAACTGAGGTCTAAGCTACCACCACAAGAAACAAGATTTACAAGGCGAGTCAACATAACTGTCTACTAAAACAAAAGAAGCAATATTCATGTGAGTAAAATAACATAATACAGAACCTCCACAGCTTAACGAATAACATCAAGGACACAATTCAAAATTACCAAACATGGGAAGAACCAAGAAAATGGAACACTCTCCCAAGAGAAAAGAAAATCAACCCAATCTTCCTCCAAGCTGAACCAGGTTTTGGAGCTAATAGATAAGGATTTTTAAATGGTTATTATAATTAGTCTAAATGAAGTGAAATAAAATGCGCTCACAAAGAATGATGGTGTTCCTGTCTTCAGTGAACTATCAGTCAGGACAGTTCTTACACACGATCTGCCCTATACCAGCAGCCTTGAACTCATGCAACCACTCAACCCCATATCTGTTGTTCACACTTGAATTCATGCCTCAAATGTCTTTGAAACTCAAAAGCTTTTTCTTTTTTCTAGTAAACCTGTAACTCATTAACATATCACAAATATCATTTCTAAAATATTCATCAATTGTGTGCAAGGTTTAGTGCTAAGGCTAAAAAGCTAGAAAGATGACTGAGATAACCATCTCATAGCCTTTGTGAAATGAAGTAGAAAATAAATGAACAAGTACAGTTCCTCTTTGCTTGCTATCTAGTAAGGATAAGCTAAGTACACACTAATTATAAAAATTATATACTATAGATGAGCCACCATAATACTCAATACCCAGGATTTTCAACTGGAGTGTGAAGAAGAGTATGCTCTTTTTTAACCCAAACACATCCCACTAGAAAGTCTGCTATGCCCACTCCACTCCCATCTCCTACCAAGAGATGGGGAGAAATACTGCCATAGTGGTTTACTGCCTTTGATGAAAGAGTTTCATATCCCTCATACTTGACTAAAAATGGTCAAAACTTAAGCTATATATAATTATTTTCTAGTTAAACACACATATATTAATGGTATATTGGAGTTTCATAAGAATAGGAAAAACTATGATGTGCTGATTGTGCAGTCCATCATTTTGAATTTTCACTCCTCTGATTCAAATTCCATGGTTACATCTCCAACAGAGTACGAACACCAATGACTGACCCACCAATACACATAAAAGTCTTAAGAAAGTCTTAAGAAAAACACTCATGGATTAATTATCCCCAGAGTTATCTGTAAGAATGTTATCCAAAAATGCCTTCTTCACCTCACCCTAGGCCCAGAAGAGAAAAGCCGAGTTAGTGGGTCCATGTAGGTGGAAATCAAACTTGTACCATCCACCTGGTGGCAACCAACCCAATAATAAGAGTTACAGCTCTTGTCTAGCTGCAGACTCAACCTCTTGTACTTGCCCTAAAAAACTAAAATAATAGAAAACTGAAAGAGAAGCAAGAATGTTAAAGAGACTCTGGTTGATCATTAATAAGTTCAAATATTTGCAGTTAATTGAGTTGTGCTTACATGACATAAGGTCATCAGTTGATCGGGTTAATTTAGTCTAAGAACTGGCCAATCCAAAAAGAGGAAAAGAACCAACAAAAAAAAGAGTGATGCCAGCTATTTTATTGAATTGTAGTCATAGGTGTCAGTGCTCTGGCTGTGGGTGTAGAATACTGAATAGGAATGGAGGCTCCCATGAAAATGGTAACTTTAGGAATTAAATCAATATGCACATGTACGTAGCAAAGCATCCCATAGAAATCGGACATTTTTTAGTTTAAGCTGATTTTTAAATGTTGAATCCATAAATACATATGACCGTTTACATTTTAAAACTTTTGCCTTTAAATGTTAAAATCTGGTATTTGCAACAAGATGATGGTAGGAAGCTTCCTATTAAACTGCTTTCACTATTTTAGTTTGTACAGGACAAGATATTTTTCTTCCTCTTTTCTAATTATAAATGTAGCATATTCTCATATAGATAACTTGAGCATTACAGAAGTTTCAAAAGGCGAAAAGAAATCTCCCATAATCCTACCACCCAAAGGAAACCATGTTCTTCATTTAGATATATTTTCTTCCAATCATTTTCTTTACATTTTAAACACAGGTAAGATTATGGTGGGCCATTCATTCATTATCCCCATGGCTTGATAACTACCATTTCCTTTGTGCTTACTTATTTTAAAATCGCAATCACTTCATATTTGCAGATGTTATTAATTAAAAATCATGATAGTGTATACTTGGAAAAATTGTTGGAAGAACTATGAGATAATGTTAATAAAGGACTAGAAATATACTGCCAACAGTCTACTGTGCCCATTCCATGCTTGAGAAATCTGAGATCAGGCGTGCATTTCTCTCTCTATGCAACTATGACCAAAAAATTTATCTCCAAAGAAGTCTCAGAAAAAAATATTCATGTGTGTCCTGCTATTTTCTTGCATGATCTACCTAAAATGATTCATTAGCAATAAGCTCTCAGAATAAAGGATTTTTGTTGTTATGTAATTTGTATTTTTTAAAAGAGCTAGTCAGGAGGGACAGTGCATACACGTGTTTTCTTATGAAAATCGAATATCCCAACAGCACCAATTTGGGCGGCCTAAATGACATCTAGAAGATGACTGTGTCTTCCTCATCAGAGCCGGAGTATAATTAACCTCCATAACAATAACCTCAGCCCAGGAAAGCAGGAAAGAAAGTTGAGAATAAGCTAGCTGAACCCCAGATGTCAAGGTTGGGAACATTCCAGAGAGTTACATCTGGAAGCATATACAGCCAAACCTGTCCCATCTGTAACAAAGGTGATAAATTCCTCCCTCAGAGGAGAGAAAACCAGGACATGGGAAAACAATGTTGCTGAGTCAGGTTTTTGGCATGCTGGTACCATTCTTTGTGAGCCTTCAAGAAAGGACTGAAAAGAACCGAGGAAGTCAAGAATTGAAACTAGAATGCTAACAAAATTCAAAAGAAAACACAAATTACAAGGATATGTGAATTAAGTTAGTTGGAAAGAACATAGTTTTTTTTCTTTTTCTTCCCCCCACCCCAAGCCATAAATAAGATACAACAGTGCACCCTTCTGGTCAAAATGCAAAACTAACATTCAAATAAAAGTCCAGTCTCTTCTAATTCTTTGGGGATAATCTCAAAGAGTTTCTGGTTTCCTCATCTAGTGAGGGGGTTCATAGCAATGACCTCACTTGCAGACAAGATTTTCAAACACAGAACTTATTTCCATAAGGGAGATTTGTCATTCTGAATGAGGGGAACACGGTGGCAAAGATAATTGTGAAGACCTTTGATGCCTATTTACTTAATATTTGTATGGGTATCTGATACTCCATTCCTTTGACTTTCTAGGAGCTTTCCCTAAATGTGATAAATACTTATTAAATATTTGTTGAATAAATTAATCAATATCTGAACTATCTGAAACTCTAACCCTCAGCAAAATCTGAAAACCAATAGTATCTTAGCCCATATGCAATAGTTCTGAAAGTTTCAATAATGGGAAGCCCAAAGTATTGTCCAAGGAAAAGCAAGTATGAAAATGCCTAGCCTTTCTTGTTACAAGTTTGTACAAATGCATTAACATCAGCATAGAATTTATGAGCAATGAAATCTGATCTATGTAGAACCAGTTGCTATCCTTATCATTAAGTGAAGGCTATCATGAATTACCATGAAGAACTCTGCACACTTGCTTTGATGGAGCAATGAGTATAAAAGGTAGTTCATAAACAGCGAAAGGCTGTTTCCAGACCACCTGTCCACTTCTATAAGCTATAGGTAGTGGAGGGCACCAAGGGAAATACTTGAACATCTTCTAAATAAAAAAGGAAAAGGTTTCAAAAACACTTAGTCCCATTTTTTGGAAATAATTCTAAGTATGTTGTCACCTATTTTTCAAAAAGTTGACAGCAATCAGTTTCTGGAAAAGTAACTGATAATGCAAAATTCCATTTCTCCCTAACCCAATTAAAACTATACAACATAGTAAGCCTTCCTTCCCTTTGGAAGGCCCATATTAAAACTTAGAATGTTCAGAGCGCGTCTTCACATATTATCCACTTAGGTTTTATAGTTTAAAGCATCAAAAAACTTAAAACATTATAAAAAGTCAACAATATTTATAAAACATTATTATCATAATACAGCCATGTTTCACATCTCTGTAAAAGCATCCATGGTTATCTTTCTACCCTTGGTCACCTTGCAGCAGTCTATCTCTTTGAGAACTGTTTTCTGCCTTGACCACAATCTCTTGGAATTAATGAGGCTAAGAATTAATGTTTCAGTAAATGGGAACTCTTTCTTTGGCACTAGGTTGACATTATGCTATACTTATAAATGCCACCAGCTGTATCCCAATATATAGTGCATTCCACCGTCTGCTCAAGTCAATGATTCATCTGACAGACAACACCTTAAAAGCATAACAGCATGACTCAGTGTTAGCAAAAACAAATTTTATACACTGATCAAAGTTTGGGAGCATACATATAGGGGCCATGCTATACACTACTTTGTAGGCATGCCAGTTAAGAATCAACTATATTGACCACATACAGAGAGAAAGAATTATTAGACATTCCAAAGATAGAAATAGTCTCAAAGAATTATGAATGCTGATTTCCAAAAATAGGTATTAGTCTGAAACTCTTTGCAAAAATTACTCCAGCCGCAAAAAGTCAATGAAAGCAGGAAAGAAGTCCTCTCTGAAAATCTATACACACACATACACACACACACATACACGCACAAGCTTTCCTAAGACACACTTGGGATTCAATTTTTAGCAATAAATCATCTTGCCTATAAAGATTTCTTCCAGCAAGTTCAAACCAAGCAGATATCAGACACTATAATACTAGCATAAAAATACAATGGTAAGAAGCAAAGTTCACCGACAAAAGATCCAGACTTGATAGGGAAACCAGCAGGATGTAATCAGAGAAGAGGGAAGAACAGAGACTTGCTGAAGAAATGAAAGACTCTGCTCTTCTGGCTTGCTAAAGCCATGGAAGAAACACATTTAAAACTGAAAAAAAGGTAGCCAAAGAGAGCAACCAAGGGTTAATGTTTCTTGAAGTAGAGATGAAACTGAGAACCAGGAAAAGCAAAGAAGGTTTCCAAATGAGATAACCTGCATCCCCCAAATCTTGAGAATGCAGGCAGTGAAAGTACTCATATATTATAAAACACCTTGCCTATCACAGAAACACCTGGATCCATGGGTAATAAACCTGAAATGGTGTCCCTATCAAATGCAAGATGAAAGAGAATATCAAGAAATAGCAGACCAGCTTTGTGGAGTTAGAATGTTGTGATCAGGAAATAATATAAAGTGGGCCACTTGCAGAGAATCCACAGGGAATAGCCATGGGTGAGTAGGAGGGGGAGATTTATCTGGAGGTCAGTCTCAGTAAATACTTTGTAAAATTAGAGGTCTGCCAGAAATTAAATAGATGATGCAATAAGCTAAGACTTTTAAACCAGTCATTATATAATGCTGTATGAAAGGTTAGTGTGGAGTGTGCAAGGGCAAAATCCGCAACAAGATGCGGAAGTTTGCCGACAAAGGTCAGTCTGTTAGCCTACCTTGTGCCTAAGCATGGTTGTGAGTGATGACAGCATGTGGAGGAATAATAAAATGCTGTCTCCACCCCCTAGGAGTGTAGGAATAAAGGGTTCTAGAATGCTTTAATCCTTAGGAAAATCCTGTGAGATAGATATTACCACCACCATTTTACAGATAAGGAAACTGAGGTTTGGAGAGGTTAAGTATCTTGCCAAAGGTTCACAGCTAGAAAAGTGCTAATTCAGAACTCAAAGCACATGATTTTTCCACTAAACCACATTTTCTAATGCATTATAGAATAATATGCAGCATTTTTTAGCAGTAGCAACCAATACAAATAGCATATTTTGAGTGTCAAACACCAAGAAAATTTGGTAACATACAGCACAGATGAAATGTATGAATATAGTGGAGTGCTGATTGTGTCTCCTGGACATCAATGCTGGAGCTGATCAGCAATGAGAGGGCTCAAAGGGGCAAAAAGGCAATGGACAAAAGGGTAACTTGCTTGGAAGGAACGTCATGTGCAGGAAAGTGAGTACAGTGGATTCGAGGCACAGGAAGAAGAGTGGCCTAACCCAAGTGGAGCTAGGAGGGGCCACCATGGAGAAATGCAGCATGGGCAGGTCACACAGAACCTGGGGAACTGGGCAAGAAAGTTGAGATTCAACTTGGTGGGAAGGAGGGAACACTAAAGATTTCTGAGCACAGGAGTAAAATTCCTACTGCCCCATTGTAGACTAAATTTCTCCTCATGTTAGTTTTCTAGTGCCGCTGTAACCAATTACCACACGCTTAGAAGATTACAGCAACACAATTACTATCCTACAGTTCTGTCCAACACGGATCTCACTGGGCTAAAATCAAGGTGTCAGCAGGGCTGCATTCCTTTGTGGTGACTCGAGGAAAGAATCCCTTTCCTTACCTTTTCCAGCTTTTAGATGCTACCTACACGTCTTCAGACAACAACACTGCATTTCTTGGACCATTCTTCTGCAGTCACATCTCCTTCTGACCACATCCATAAAAGTTGTCTGCTTTTATGGCTTCATGTGATTAGAATAGGGCCACCTGGATAAACCAGTATACCCTCTCCTGTGGTTAAGGTCCCTAACATTAGTTGCTTCTGCAAAGACCCTTTTGCCAGGTAAGATCATATATTCACAGGTTCCAGGGATTAGGACATGGACATTTTGGGGACCATTATTTTGCCAACCGAGCTCCTATCATCTGCCCACTCATGCATCTCTAGCTCCCTGTGGCTGTCACACATCCTCCTCTCTGTTCCCTAGTTCCTCTCTGTTCCTCTGCTCAAAAATCTCAATGGCAAAAACTACTCACTGAATGCCAAAACACTTAGTCATTCCTGTCAAACGACTGGGAACCAAATAAATAAATAAACCAAATAAATAAAAGTACTGTGTGTGGAAGACCTGAGAAAGGTGAGGGCAAGGCAGAGGCAATGGGTCAATGCTCGGGAGATGGTAAGCTTGGCCTGGAGTTGAGGTCAGCATGGCAAAGAAGCACACTGTGGCTGCAGAGCCAGACTCCATCACTGGGAGATGTGATGTGGGGAATTTACAGCACCTCTTTGAGCTCTGTTACTGGTCCATTGAACTGGGGATACTAATAGTACTTTCCTCATTGGATTACTGTGGGAATTGATGAAAATAAATGAAATTAAATACACTACATCCACTTATCACATAGTAGGCACTCAATAAATGTTACTTCCCTCTCCTTTCCCAATATAAGGAAAAAGAAAGCAACTGAATTATAGTGAGTGATTCATGAGAACCAACAGAGAGATGCAGAGGTATTAAATGTTAGGCTTAGTTCAGGGTAATTGCTCTTTCCACATGGATAGAAAATGCCATATTACTTCTCTTTATGATGTGTGACCATATTTCTATACAGAACTAATGAAAAGATGTCATTATCAATGAATATTTAATTGAAAAATTACAATCTAGAGAAACAGAATTTAAATGTAAGTGATAAGTACAAAATGAAAGTTCTTAAATATGTGCGTATGTATAATATCATCACTAAAAATCAAGTGCTGTATTCATAATTGAGCATTAGAAAATTTGTGAATTATTTATTTATTCATTCAAAAATATTCATTGAATGCCTTTTATACTATATGTCAACATATATTGTATGTTAACCACTTGAGATACATTCTGCCCTCTTAGAACTTATATTCTAAAGGGGGGAGACTAATATATATATATAAAATTAATATGCATATATAATAAATAAAATAAGTGAATAATTGTCTTCCCCAAGGTTTTTCTCATGGGTTCCTAACAAGTAAAAATTTTTTCATGGGCCCTTAATAAATATGCAGATCTAAATTACATTTTAACTTGATAAGTTTTTTTCATATTAAAGCACAGAGAAGCTTTAAGAAATATTATACCAAGACAAAATCTATAAATAAAGCAGGCAGACTCAATAATCAATGACTCTCAAGAATATATGGATACAAAGAAGTATGCCTCTTATTTTTATACCTCCACATAATTCTAAAAATGTTTATAGTAGCTAAAATCAATCTATATATGCAACAATACAGAACAAAAATGAGAAGAAAAGAGGAAAAAAAGAAAGAGATGGAGAGGGAGAGAGAAAGGAAGGAAGGGAGGAATTGGCGTTGGGGAGGGAGGGAGTGGTTGAAGGAGGGAGAATGGAAGGAAGGAAAAGTAAATAAAAACAACAGCAGGAAAATGAGATGAATCTTGTAGCATGTTTCTTTTCTGGAAAGGGACTAGAAATTAGAAACTCTGAGCTACTTAGCAGTCAAAGCAAACAAGGAATACAATTACCAACAATCATCACAGAGTTCTAAAAATAAATATATGCCTGGAGAAAAGCGTACCTTTACTTGCTCAGAAACCTAAGAGAAATCTCTCCCACAGATTCTCCTCATGCCTGTAATACCACTTTCAACAGTTTAGACACAACAATTTTAATGCTGATGTCTTCAACACAGTGGAAGGCTGCAGGTAAGTGGCAGAGAAAGGAGTGGAGTTCCAGCAGCCCTCCAAGACCAATACCTCAGACCTGAGCCATATAACACACAGTGAGCCGCTCAATCACACAAGTGTGTTGCACCCATGAATGCTTTCCTCTGCTCATGTCTGAGGAGAAAGACTGGAAGACTTTGATCTTGGTAAGTAGATGGAGCAAAGATCCTTTAGTCATTTTTTTTTAAGATTTATTCATTAGACAGAGAGAGAGAGCACAAGCAGGGAAGAGGGGAGGGGGAGAGGAAAGGAGACTCCTTGCTGAGCATGGAGCCTGACACAGGGATCCATCCCACAACACCGAGATCATGACCTGAGCTTAAACAAAGAGTGGGATGCTTAACCAACTGGGGAGCCCCCCCTCCTTTAGGCATTTTTAAGTGTGAATATAGTTAAGCAGCAGAGCTTGGTAAGACCAGAACAAAGGGGAATTTGGAGTACGTCCTCTGCCAAGAGTCTGGAAAATCAATCTTCTAGTCAACTGGATGCCTTTGGGGTAAATTTGGCATCTTCTTATTAAAGGCAAGAAACCTTCCAGAGCACTTGCCTGCAGAAGACCACCTTACCTGTGCACCAAGGCCTGCCGAGTCACTATAGCACTCAAGTGTGGACATAGCTATAACCTAAATGTCTTTTTGACTTCTTCTTTTCTGATTTGGATACCTTTTACCCCTTTTTGTTGTCTGATTGCTGTTGCAAGGACTTCTAGTACTATGTTGAATAATAATGGCAAGTGTGGGCATCCATGTTGTGTTCCTGATCTTAAGGGAAAGGCTTCCAGCTTTTCCCCATTGAGAATGATATTTGCTGTAGGCTTTTCATAGATGGTTTTTATGAGATTGAGGAATGTACCCTCTATCCCTACACTCTGAAGGGTTTTAATCAGGAAAGGATGCTGTATTTTGTCAAATGCTTTTTCTGCATCTATTGAGAGGATCATATGATTTTTGGCTTTTTTCTTGTTGATAAAATCTATTACACTGATAGATTTGCAAATGTTGAACCACCCTTGCATCCCAGGGATGAATCCCATTTGGTCATGATGGATAATCCTTTTAATGTACTGTTGGATTCTATTAGCAAGGATCTTGTTGAGAATTTTGGCGTCCATATTCATTAGGGAAATCGGTCTGTAATTCTTCTTTTTGATGGGGTCTTTGTCTCTCTTCGCAGATGACATGATACTCTATATGGAAAACACAAAAGAATCCACTCCCAAACTACTAGAAGTTACAGAGCAATTCAGTAATGTGGCGGGATACAAAATCAATGCTCAGAAATCAGTTGCATTTCTATACATGAACAATGAGACTGAAGAAAGAGAAATTAGGGAATCCATCCCATTTACAATACCACCAAAAATCATACATTACCTTGGAATTAACTTAACCAGAGACGTAATGGATCTATATTCTAGAAACTACAAACCACTCTTGAAAGACATTGAAGACACAGAAAGATGGAAAAATATTCCATGCTCATGGATCAGAAGAATTAACATAGTTAAAATGTCCATGCTACCCA